>NC_056747.1:1051615902-1051628402 GCF_019279795.1 Protopterus annectens
TCCCACAAGGCTCAGTCATGGGACCTCTCTTGTTCGGTATATATTTCTCAGAGTTACAGGCCAACACAGAAGGACTGTGGCTGACCAAGTTCGCAGATGACTGCAAGCTGGGCGCCATAATCGACTCTCCAGCTGACACAAGCATCCTCCAAAAGGGCCTCATAGAAACAGACAACTGGTGCCAGAGCCGTGGCCTCATGCTAAACGCCAAAAAGTGTATAGTCATCCCCTTTGGCAAAAACAAAGTGCCCACAAATTACCACATAAGTGGTAATCCATTAAGTATGGAAGAAGTAATTAGGGACCTGGGGACCCAAGTTGATAGCAATCTCTCATTTGACAACCACGTGGCCAAAGTGGTTAGAAAAACATTTTATATAGCCCACCTAATCATGAAGGGATTCACATCTAGATCAGGGGAGGTCATTGTGCCTCTTTACTCATCCCTCATCAGGCCCATAATTGAGTACAATGCCCCTTTTGGGATGTACCTTACCAGACACCTGCAGCAACTGGAAAGACCCCAAAAGTACCTCACCAAGAGGATCAAAGGGCTCAAACAGATGCCATATGCTGCCCGGTTAAAGAAACTCCAGCTCTACTCAGTGGCATACCGCCTGCTCAGAGGCAATCTGTGCCTGACGTATAAAGCCATGCCCAACCCGGAATTAATGGACATGCTGCACCTCAGAAAATCCAAATCCCATCAAGCCTGGCGCTCGAGAGACTTGAACCTCAGCACTGAAATAAATAGGACATGCTGGAGGGGCAGATTCATAACCCAGAGGCTCCCTTCACTCTGGAATAAAATCCCAGTCCAGGTAAGGCAGAGTCCCTCATTGACTCTCTTCAAGAGGAATCTTGATGAGTGGATGGGGGATCATAGGTTTACCCCGGGTATCACTTCTGTGTCACTGTTAGACAGAGGCACAGTATACTAACCTCAAAAAAAGGCATAGCAAAATTAATTTAAAATGGGTGGTGAAAGCCAAACACACTCTGGCTAGGCTTATAAATGCCCTAGGGCAGATAGCCTAGTATGAACCTATGAACCTATGAACCTATAAGTGACCCATGATGTGACACCTGCAACAGGTGGTGGATGGACAGCAGTCCTCCTATGAGCACCCTCTATCAATCCACCTGTGTGGGACCTTGCCAGCTCTCTAGCTATGGCCAGTGTCTACACTCATTGAAGCCATTGTTGCCACACTGGCCTGTTCAATGTCTCCACCCTCTGACTGTCCCATATTTGAGGCCTGTGGAGACTGGGCATATGTGGGCATACTGACTGTGTGTAGTGACAATGGGGGCAGAAGAAGGATGTCTACCTCTGGGTCAAATTCAGCCCCCAACAACCCCACCTGTGCCTCACTGTGTCCACCACCATCATCAGAGTCCGAAGAGACACTGAAATCAGGTTGTTTGGGGGAGAGACCCAACCCCCTGGTCACCTGTGGAAACCAAGATAAAACCAGTACATTACTACCTGCACTATTATATATGGAAAATCCACAACGATAAATAATAATGAGGATACACGAATGCATTATCACTGTCATATCTTTTCATCTCTGCTTTCATGCACAACAGACTTCCTCACAACAAAATACACATTTGACTCAAGGTCTTTATAACAAGCACATCAGGTAAATCACATAACACTTGGCTAGTACAATGTACCTTGTAGATATGCAATGACACTATACTTGATAAAATAACACATAAAACTAAGCACACCTATCTTAACAAATATATACACATACAAGTTTCACTGCTTAAGGTATGCACCATTGACCTTTTGGTATGTACAAGGCATGTCAGATTAATTGCCTCACATACACCAAGAGGCTTATTTGCTCTGAACTATAACTGCAAAAGTGTTTCTGTTCATTCAACTACACTCCTGTGATTAACCACTCTAGGAAATTTAGGTAACTCTTCCAGACTTGAACATACAAACATTCTACTCTGGTTACACATGACATTAACCGTACATAGGGAATTATCCTGGCCCTTACCCTTAATAGCATATATATGTCCCATAGCAAAACAGTACCAAGCTTACCAGGAGCAGGACCACAGCCTTGAACAACTCCTGATGGACCTGTAAAAAGGTGAAGGTGAGGTAATTTCAGTACCACCGCATGTTGCAGCACAACAAGGTAATACCTGCATATATCTCACATGTACAGAAGCTACTGTGTTACTTGATGTATTGCTGGCAACTGAGCTAAACCCGCCTCCCATAGCACATAGACCTGACACCCATGTAAAGGTATGCACAGCCTGACAGAATGACTGCTGCATTATTACAATGGTGATCACAGTAAGCTTACCTGCATACTCCTCTGCTGTTGACACTGTGGCACCCACCTCTACACATTATGGTGTAATGGATGCCTTGGACCTGTCATGTCTCCCTAGGCTTGCCGGAAATACCTCAGTGGCCATGAGTGGTTGTTCCATTGCAGACCTTCCACTGGTGACGGCATGATCCCTGGCTACATCAGCTGTCCTTTGTTGTGCAGCATTCACCATATCTATAGCGCAGTGCTGAACCTGCTCATATGTCCTGTCCTGGTGGCCAGTCTCATTTACATCCCAGACAACGTCTGCCCACAGTGCAGCCCACTGTTCCTTGTTTTGCCTGCCTGGTTAGGAGGATGTGATGATGCTGCCATAGTCCTTGAAGCATTAGTTCATTCTCCACATAAGGGGACATGCCATCTGCAATACATTATTCCTGAAACACAACAAAAGGGAAACACATTACAGGATCAAATACATTGATGTTCACTATGTACAGATTCAGCAAGAACAAAATGGATGGCACTATCCACTGCTTGTTCACACATGTCATACCCCACAGTGTGACAACATACTATGTGTGTGGATACAACAGATATAGTATCATTACTGAGGTAGTTCCTTGTGTGCCATGAGAAATTCTGCTGTATGATCATGCACTCAACACTCCGGTCCACTATAGTGTGTCACCTAAGGCCAGCCACCTAATAATATGTCATAAGACCAGTGCCAGACAAACAGCAGTGTGCTATTATGACCACTATATTGGGACAGTCCAACAACACCAGTGTGCCATAATGACAAAAGACAATGCAACCCTGATATATTGTATGTCCCCTGTATGTGTAAGACAGCAGGGTATCAATGAAATGTCATTACCACTGGTCTAAGACAGGCTTACTGCTGTACTCCCTATTCCCCATACCTCTATCCTCCAATCTGCATCCTGTTATACACATAAAACAGTTACATACCTGGTGGAGTACAGTACTTCTCTGTTGAAAGTCCTACTAGTACTGTTTTGTAAAGGTATACTCTGTGTGAGGAAAGCCTCATAGAAAATGTCTGCCCATAGCCAGCTGTTTGCATTTTAACATGATTCTCATTAGCAGATAATTGCCTCTAAACCAATATGTGACTCTGATATGCTAATTGCAACCAAAACAGTTGAGTTGCACTATCATTAGTCAATGACATGCAACCACTGTGCAATATATAAGGCCTTCATGTAGAATATGGCCCTTTCTTAGCTTTTGAGATGGACATTACTAGGGTGAGGAAACTACATTATCACAGAGGGTAGGTCTGTAGCAGAAACCTTTACATAGAGCTGTGTGTACCATAGGCTGAAGCTGCTGCTGCAGGTAGTAGACATAGGCAGAGTGTGTGAACACTGTGGAGGACAACAAACTGTAGGTGTATCTGTGTCAGCTGTGTCAGCTTTGTTGTTTAAGGTACATATGTTACACAATTGTGTCAATAACTGAGAATACTAGGTGACATTTAGTAATGCTATATGGATATGTGATGTGTATCCCTACCTGCAGACCTATGTCTTTCAGCAGTGAAAAGCAGTTATTTAATTTGCTGTGCTTTGGGTGGATAATGAGTGCATGAGTCATTCATTAATTGCTGGGTTCACAATAATGTAGATGAAATGCAACACAACACTGGATTTGAACCCAGGACTGTGTGTGGAAAAATGTACTGTATGGAAGGCATTTAACAGACTTAGCTACTGAGTCACTGCTAGAGTGGGCATATTTACAAGACATATGTGCACACATATAGGCTGTGACATACATTTTCAACATCCATCAGTATGTGCATGGTTTTATATGGCTATATTTCTACACCAGAGTCTCAGTTGAATATGTATTTTGCCGTGAATGCCTTAGCAGGTGACTTTCTACCTTTGCTTACATAAGGGCATATTTACCTGCTATCACAGGCCTCAGTTACATCCATTATCATGTCTTTGGCTGTCTAGTGGTGTACTATTGCACCAGAGTCCAAGGTACACTCCCATTTATTCCATTACTTTTTATTCCAATTTGCACTGTGCAGCACAGCACACAGCTCCACTGAAACGCACCTAATGACTGTAATTAGCAATTACTATGTTTTATTGAAACCACCTGTTTTGATTAAGAGTTGTGTGGCATGGCAGGTTAATGCAGTGTGCTTCAGGTGTGATGGACTCGGGTTTGAAATATGGCAGAGGTTTTTATTTTGTACATCTGTCTTACAATGTTAGAAACACATATAGTCATTATAGCTCTATTTAGCTGAGCTTAGCGAAGCTGCATGATGTTGCACATTGTGCAATGCCTCACTAAAAATATAAAGAAAATAAGAAATAGTAGATAGGAAAGTGGTGAAATGAGGGCAAGCAGGGAGAAAACATAGTGAAAGGCAGGGAGGGATGTGCAGGAAGTCTGTAGGAAAGAACCATAGCTATCCATTTCTTGTACAGCAACAATTGTGCACTTTGACAGATTTGTAGAGGAATCTGGATTCTCAAACCCCAGAGAGAGGGGTGAGGACAACAAAACTGTGCTGTCAAGCCAATTGATAGATTACATGTGTCCAGTGGACACGTGTAAAATGGAGAGCTATGTATGGGTTGATTTTTTGGGGGGACAGATATTCATTTTTTTTTAAGTGAGAGTGGAATGTTGGGGAAGGGACATAGGTACATGTGGGGGAGGTATGTTGGGTAGGTGAGGATGCACTTGCAAATAGACAAGACAGCAGATAGTGGCAGTGTGTGACACATGAGGGAGGTGGACACCTTGGATAGGGAAGGTGTTGTGGAATCAGAGTCCCATGTGCCTCCAGATGGCAGCAGTGTGGCTCATGTCCCCACCCATGGGACTGTTGAAATTGCTCCATCACTGCCCCGAGGGTGGCTGTGCTAAAGGCTGGGCACCAGGGTGGCCAACATGCCCTCAATCCAGCACAGGCAGTGGTCATAGCCATGGTGGACTATCCTGCACACCAAGACTGGCAGCTTCACACTGCTGATAACACCCCCCCTGCTACTACTCCCAGAGGGGGGCCAGACCCCATTTGCTGATGCCACAGGTAGTGCAGGGGCAGCAGAGGGGCCACCACCAGTCTGGGTCCCAGATGTGCTGGGACCTGGTGCCACAGCCAGCTGAGGCAAGGTAGGGGGATAAGTTGGAACAAGCCTATTTTAACGTGCTGTGCTGGTAGGGGGATAAGTTGGAACAGGCCTACTTTAATGTGCTGTGCAAATTGAATTATAGCAATAAGTTACAGTTAGTAATAACCAAATCATTATTAGTATTAGCAGAACTAAACATCATATTTATTCAGTGAGTGAGATTTCTTTTAAAACAAATGAAAACAGAATGCAGAAAACAGAAAGACCACTCGCGCAAAATATAAAAACTTTCGTTGTTACATACTTCATCAGACAACAAAAACAGTTCTTGGGTGCCTCATTTTAAACACCTGATGATATCAATGTCATAGTACTCATAAAAAAACAAACAGATAAAAAGATATAAAAATATATATATATATATATATATATATATATATATATATAATATATATATATATAATAAATAAAAAAAAATAATATATAAAATGGAATCAGCTACTGGCATAGATGTCATAATGCTAATGTTTTAAGGGTCTTAAAGCTAGAAGTGGCTTGAAAGTAGTAAATAAATTGAGCCCAAGGCATCAATATTGGCTTGAAAAGCCCTTTTGCCATCCCTTTCTTCCAACCCTATATTCTTAATATTGCTAATCTGCCATCTACAGTTACCATCTAAATACACTGTTGAGGTGATTTTTATCAATATATCATGTGTTATGTCCTATATGTATTATATTGGTCTATATGACTGTTACATTTTTAGTATGTACGGTTTATCTGCATCCTTTTAGATAGTGATCCTGATTGCCTGTTTGTCTTTCTGAATCAGAGGTGGTGTCAAATCCTTAGCAAGTAAGCTCAATAGTGAGGTCTATGAATTTATATTTTTCTCCTGTTGGATCATCAATTGGATAAAATTTTTTCATCTATCATTTCGTTTGTTACTGTCTGTTCATCAAAAACCTGTTGAACTACAACCTGTATGGTCATTATAACATGCCTATGGTAATAATACCTATTCCAAGAGCAGATGGTCATGGTGTGAACTCTGTAGGGTTATGAAGTGGAGAACATGTTTCTATGGGGTGACCTTGTAAAAGCTAATGAATTTAGCAGAAATTAAGTATTCCCATACTCCTGGATATCTAGTAACTGAGTATTCTTCCAAAGGTGTTTGTGAAAAACAAGAAAACTAAACTCCATAACAGATCTCATACACTCTCTCAGATAAATGCATATGTCAAGAATCATCCTATTGTCATACACAAGAATAAACCATACAACCCAACAAGAAATAGCTCTGTCATGACGTAGCAACAACTAGATGATCAACCTTAGAAATAAGACAGAAAACTGGTTCCATGACGGAGCATATCACCAGAATAGCACATAAACAGATATTTGGGCCAAAATCACACATTGTTACGACGATTAGCCAATCTAATCCATCTCAAGTCAATGAACAGCATAACCAATACGCCATCATTGACCCTAACTGAACGACATTGCTAATGGGAACAGCTAACAATAAGTTGAGACCAAGAGGACTGATACATTTAAACACAATTGATATTGGACTCGGAGAAACTCATACGCGTAGCAGACTTTACGTATAGTCTCAATGCAAGGCGGGCGGGTTGCTAGATCAAGTGACATGGGTATGCCACGAGGGAGCATATATGCTATAGCGGCAGGAAAAACATTGAAGACATTGGATAAACCATGTACTCAGTGTTGTGACCACGTTAAGTTTGTCCGTTGTGTCCCAGAATGGTAAATGTATTGACAGTGAATGGCAATGAAGGCAATAGTAGATGGAAGGTGCGGTTTCATGTTAGAAAATTACAAGCCCATAGATTGGTAATCAAATGGGGTTTACCAGATGGCAGAGAATGAGGTAGACTTGGGAATCATTAAAACATGAAGCTATGCCAATAAGTGTATTTGATCTACTTTTCAAGCCATAAATTTTAGACATAATATTTTATATATATATATATATATTTTTATATATATATACAGCTATGTTCTTTAAGAGTACTGTGATTATTTGTGTGCTGTGTGTATGTTTTTAAATGTTCGATGATTGTTTTTGAAGAAACTAAGATTTAATTGTAACATGACATAAGCTTTTTATTTTGCTGCAGTCTGTCTGTTTGCAACATTGCTACTGTTTCTTTTTTTAAAAGAAACTAATGAATTTACAAAATGATACGCTGAGCTATGGACTCAATCATTACTTTTCACTTGACATTTTTTATTTGAGTAGAGTGCTTTACCTGGTGGTGCTGTTTTTTTCTTCCTATCATATTTATTCATCCAAATACATATTAATGTATACTATGTGCAACACAACATTAAGTAACATAACAGTGTGTATGGTAACAGCATGCCAGTACAAAGTAAACCATAAGGCCAACAAAACAGTTAGTTTAACAAATATGTTAATATTGCATCATAATAAAACATAACAATAATCAACCACATTTTCCAAAATATAGTTAGTTAACAAAATATGTTATTATTAAATCATAATAAAACATAACAATAATGATACACATTTTCCAAAATATAGTTAGTTTAATAAAATATGTTAATATTAAATCATAATATTAAATAACAGTAATAAATAAATGAAGATAAGGGGTGATGAGAGAGAGAGAAAAAACATTCCATTACTGACATTACAGATTATATCCCTGAAAACACTAAACTATATACTCTACAGGTGTGTAGTGTCAGTTTGAGTACAGTGACTACAATTCTCCTATAGTTGATGTAGCACGTACATACCTCTCGAGCTGATAGCATGGTTCAGTATGGGCCAAGCAATAACAAATGCAGGTACACCACTACACAGAACAGTTTCACATAATGTAGACTTATATAACTACCCAGGTGCTCTGTAAACATATTTAGTAATGCATTGCATTCCAGATAATACTTTATCTGCCAATGATTTGACAGATGGATTAGGCAGTTTTAAGTAGATTACAAGAAATCATGACACTTGAGAGGCATGTTTGTGTACAGTAAGTAAACTAGACAACTGTCATGCCTTAGTTTGCAGGCATGGGAGTAGAACCCAATAGCTGTGATTGCAGGGGACATCTGCAAATAATGTATTAATTGACTGCAGCAACTTAGTACAGACATGCAAGGGATACAGCCATACTGGGATTACACAGCTTTATTTCTGAATGAACAATGCTGATGAACACATTCTTGGCATTGATGTTAACATTCTTTGAAATCTAAACACAATACCTGCTCAAAATATGGGCTACCTCATCCATATATTTGTTGTGATCCTGGTGAGAGAGAAAATGTGAGCATTATGTGACTGATACTGAAACTTCAGTGTTACATACATACCACTGGATTCAAACCCAGGACTGTGTATGACAAAATGCACTGCATACAAAGCATTTAACAGACTGAGTGATGGAGTCACTGCTGTCTGTTGAGTGACTGATACTTGCCTGGTGATCACCTGGAACTATACTACAAATTGAGCAATACAAGTTACAGGACATTCTTCTGGTATTCCAGTACTATTACAGTGTTACACTAGACTACAGTGACAGTAGAACACACATGCATGGAATACAACCATTCTGCATACATTTAAAAAGCTGTATTTTAGAATCAACACTGCTAGTGACCACATTTTATTGTTATTAGTTTGAAATATCTTTGAAGTCCACACACAATATCTGCCCATGGACTGGACTACCTTACCCATATACCTTTATAACCTGCTGTCTGAGGAAGAGAGAGCATTATGTGACCAATACTGGCCTGGAGACAGCCTTGGACAGTACTATGAATTAAGCAATACAGTTTGCAGGCCATTAGATTTGCTGGCTGCAGCAATTACAGTGTTACACTTGACTGCAGCAACCTTACTGTAGACAATCAATGCATACAGCTCTACTGCAATTGTTTTGACAACACAATCCTGCTGAACAACATTTTGCTTAATGTTATTTGTATTGTTATTGTTTTATTGAAATACAGTTCTTATTGTTAATTTATTGCACTACCAGCTCTAATTGCTCATTTATTGCACTACGGTTCTATTTGACCATTTATTGCACAACAGTTTTTTTTGTTTATACCTTATTGCAATAAATGCTTTACTCTTTCTTGCTTATTGCACTACAGTTAGCATACTAAATCTGTACTTACCACATTCACGGTGCAACCTGGCCAGGTGCCCAGCATGGGAGTCAACATTGTGAGCCCTCTCAGCTGTAGGTGTAAGGAAAGACGCACACCATTATGTATACCAGTTTTGTAGACATTCAGATTGCATATTGGTAAAACAGACGTAAAATTACTTGCATATTTGTGGAGCATTTCTTGCTCTCACCTCTTGGACCCAGGTGTCCAAGGTTCCCCTCTTTCTCCTTTTTAGGTCATCATGATGGTGACAACACTGCTCACCTGTGTGGTGGATACCAGTAACACTAGTGAGTTCCCTAGTCAAATGGTCATAGGCTTCTGCCTTACACTCTGAGCCCTGAAATCCACCCTGCATCAGCCGGGGTTCATGGTTTTTAACAAGGACTCTTGCCTTGACCCTGGACTCCTGAATACCCCACCTCTCCACCCAAATGTGCACACCTTCTCCAACACCACCAGCCATACCAACAGAACATTGATCTCCAATGACTGATGTAGGATTCATACCTATTTGGCTTAATATGGGCTGTTTTCCCACCCTTACACGTCATTCAGCAACATTCAAAAAAGTGCCGCATTGCTTAGTCATATGCAAACCAGCTAAGCAAAGCCAAGCAGTGGAAAACTCAAAGAACTATGGTTTTAGTGAGGCTTAGCACTACACAAACACTGGTAGCCATTAGCATGTTTATGCATTGCTTAGCATGAATGAGCAGTGCTTAGCAAAGCACAGCAGTGGCAAAATTCACAACAGTTTAATGAAATTAAAGAAAAATAGTATATTCATTTACAGACATACTCTGTCTGTTATGGAATCGAACCCAGGAACTACTCCACATAAAATCGTAACTCTACCCATGTAGCTATTTGGATGTTATAAAAACTAGTATACCTTCACATCTACTACTAGGCTACCTGTTAGTGTTGCTGAGCACCACACCACATTGCACAAACATGCTTAAACACACTTATAAATAAATACTTAATTACATCTGGTTTCTATTTTTAGATGTCTGGCACATATCGGACATGTATGTATGAGCTCTGCTGGGCTCCATGCCACGTTGCCCAAACAAAAAAAAATAAAGACTAATAATTAAAACTTTATTATGACAATTAATTACATCCGGTTTCTATTTTTTTATGTCTGCCAGGTGTCAGCTATCTATATGTGAGTACAGCTTGACATTGCTATGCTACTCTCTGCACTGAGCAAACAGGTAGTAAAAAAATGAATTACACAAATCATAACACATCATAAAAATGACATATTATACAGTTAACACACTTCATAACATTACAACAGTGGCAGAGAGCATTATAGGGAGCTTCACACTCATCTACAGCCACGGGTAGCTGCTACACCTCTACCTACACTGATTCAACATCCGTGTTCTTCAGCTCTCCCTCGGAAGCACACCATTATTAATATGTATGACACGCTGCCGAGGGGAAACCATGGCCATGTAAACAGATACAGTCCATGTAGGCTCTACACTGTGCCTACATGGACTTTATTAAATCCTGGGAAAAGAAGCTCCTTGTCAAAATCTTCCTCTGCACTACAAAATTTGCTTGCTCTTATTAACTGACCCTTTATGATTTTTCTTTTTGACATGAGGGGTACATACTATTGAAATCCAAATAGCTATTGCTTTCCATGTCCTTCCTTGTTATAAAAGTAAATATTCTCTTTGCTGTGAACTTTGCTGGGAATCACATTGTTGGCACTAAATTGACCAACAGTAAAGTCTGCCACAACATGTCTGACTATAACAAAAGGCAAACAGACAAAAAGTAAAGTCTGCCACAACATGGCTGACTATAACAAAAGGCAAACAGACAAAAAGTAAAGTCTGCCACAACATGGCTGACAATAACAAAAGGCAAACAGACAAAATATATATATATATATATATATATATATATATATATATATATATATATATATATATATATATATATATATATATATATATATATATATATATATATATATATATATACCAACTCTGAAATTGTACAAAAGGAAAACCTCCATAAGTCTCACAGTAAGCAGACCTCTCACTAATTCTGGTCCCACAATGTTAATGCTTTGATTACTTGTAAATTGGTCAAATCAGCAAGCTGATTCACAATTTCAACAAAAATAAGTTCAACAGACAGCAGGGAAACACTCTCTCTCTCTCTTTCTCTCTCTCTCTCTATATATATATATATATATATATATATATATATATATATATATATATATATATATATATATATATGGGTCTACTGTAAAAGACCGAAAATCCACTTGTTCAAAAACGAACAGTGGATCCTCGGTTACGCGAAAGTGCACTTAAGCAAAAGTGCACTTCCACGAAGTATGGTTCAAAGAACTGTTAAGGAACACAGTACACTACAGCACACTACAGTGGGGAAAGGGAATTTACGTGTTTCCCCACTGTAGTGTAATCTCGCAGTTGGTACATTTAAGTAGGGAGGGTGTGAGGGCGCAGCCTCCCACATGGGGGGTGCAGGGGGCCTGCCCCCCTGCAAAAACAATGTTTCTCTGTTCTTTATCAGTTCATTGAACCGATGTTCACGGAAGTGCACTTTTGCTTAAGTGCACTTTTGCGTAACAGTGGGTCTACTGTTTATTTTCGAAAAAGTGAGTTTTCGATTATTTATTTATTTATTTATTTACATTTGTTGACTGGGAGTGTCCGACTGGACGTAGATCCATTTTCAGCGGAGGCCCGGGGAGAAAAGCTCCACAGTTAAAATAAACAGACAGTAGTTGCAATGGATTACATAGTGATTAACAATTTAACATAGCAATTACTTACAACATATTTACAGATGAAGAACATAGTACATCAGT
>NC_056747.1:1051630902-1051633402 GCF_019279795.1 Protopterus annectens
ACTCACACACATATGCATACATTGCACAAACACACACACACACACACACACACACACACACACACACACACACACACACACACACACACACACACACATTGCACGTACACACACACACACACAAACACACATGCACACATTGCACATATACACACACTCACACACGCGCACACACACACACACACACACACACACACACACACACACACACACACACACACACACACACACACATTGCACATGCACACATTGCACATATACACACACTCACACACACATGCACACATTGCATGTATGCACACACACATATGCACACATTGCACATATATACACACACAGACACACACACACACACACACACACACATATGAATACATTGCACAAACACACACACACACACACACACACACACACACACACATGCGTGCGCACACACACACACACACACACACACACACACACACACACACACACACACACACACACACACACACACACACACACACACACACACACACACACAAACTCTATTACACATGGCATCTTCATCTTGTATCATATCACCCAAATACAGACTAATGTTTAAAAATACATTTGTCTCTCTGTCACTCCCCTACTAGTAATGGTGCTTCCTTTACCTTCTGCTCCTTCTCATCTTGGTGGTCAAATGGCTCTACAGCATGGCTCCTCAATACCTCTCCCATCCACTGATCTAATTGTCAATGTTAGCCAGTCAGAAAGCCTGCGACTACATATGTTCATAGGTGTATACTAGGCTAACGACCACCAGAGCCTTTATAAGCCTAGCTGTGCAATCCAACCCAATTGTGTCCCTATGTATTATAGGCATTTGTGAGGAGTGAGTATATTAGGAAGTTTCTAGAGTTTATGTGGGGGGATATGTTAGTTTTGACATTACTATCTGCATTTGTCTGTCAGAAACATGAGAGCCAGACTGCAGGAGAATTTCCAATTTCTCATCCATTTGTCAAAATTATGCTTAAATATGGTTAGGGATAGACTCTGCTTCATATGGATGAGAAGCCTGTTCCAGAGCATGGGGATCCCGACAAACGCATATCTGTCTCACCCACGTGTCTTGTTTATGTCACAGGAAAATTTTAAATCCTTAGATCTAGTGGTCCTGATGCTGTTATGCAAAAGATCCATCAGCGCTGGATCCAAAGATGCCTTGTATGCCAGGCATAGATGCTTGTCAGTAACCAGTAAGAGATAGAGTACAGAGACAGGGCTTTAAGGCAGTCTGTACAGGATAATGTTTTATTCCCTGGATTGTCATGGTTAGGAACCTCTGTGGGCATTCCAACCATTGCATATGTCTCATCAGGTACATGCCAAAGTATGCATTTTACTCAATGGATCTGACAGGGATCAAATAAAGTGGCACTATGATTCCCTTACACCTGGATTCCATGACCTACTTATAAGTTGGGTGACGTAGAATGACTTTTTACCACCTTGGCCACATGTTGGTCAAAGGCTAGATTAATGTCTACATATATTCTCAGATCTCTGTCTACCAGGTCGGCTCTTAGGGGTGTCTTATTAATGGAGTAATTAGTTTGGATGGCAGTTTTCTCAAAAGGCACTATAATACATTTCTTCATATTGAGTTTTAGACAGTGACTTTGGCACCAGTCGTTTGTCTGTGCTAAACCCTCTTCTAAGATGTCTGTGTTATGGAGGAATCTATTATAGCTCCCAAGTTACAGTCATCTGCAAACGTGGTCAACCAAAGTCCTTTGACATTAGCCTTTAACTCAAAGAAGTAAATGCCAAATTCGAACAGTCCCAGCATGGAACCCTGAGGTATCCTGCTGGTGTTTCGTGTCTTATTCGAGGTGGTATCACAAATCCTGACTTCCTGGGTCCTGCCTGTGAGCCAGCTGGCAATCCAGGGAGTTATTTAGGTGTTTATGTCCAGTCTGCTGAGTTTGCAAACTATACCCAAGTGAGGTATAGTATAGAATGCCTTAGACATGATCAGGTAGGTGGTATGCATCATTTTCCCATTATCCATTGCCTTGCTGACCTTCTCAAAGAAGTCCACCAAGTTTAGTAGGCATAACTTTCCCATGATAAAGCCACACTCAGTTGGGTATATTGTTGGAAGGTTGCTTATGTCTTTGTTGATCATTTCCATGATAACTCATTCCATGGCTTTGCATATTAGACTAGTCAGACTAATAGGTATGCAATTTCCAAGGTTGGTTGATGATCCAGCCTTTTGAAGTAGGATAACCATTGTAGTCCTCCTTCTGTCATTAGAAATTAAATCCAATGAACCAATACCTAAAAGGAGATTTCATTTTGTTTTCCCAAGATCATTGATTTGCTTACTAATTTTGTTCACCAATTTCCAAGAATAACCTCCCTCATAAAACATTTGTTCCCACTTCTTTTTTTCAAATTCACATGTCAAATTCCCTGGAATACTTTAGGTTAACCTAATAATTTTTTCTTTAACTAGCCATTTCTT
>NC_056747.1:1051638402-1051783402 GCF_019279795.1 Protopterus annectens
TAACTGCATTGTTTCAGTTACAATCAGTTTTAATTGCTCTGCAGGCTCTACAATGGCTCTAGCATAGACAGTCAAGGATATGTGCTGCAAACAACTTTTATCCTATAATCTTGTGTTTGATTGCTCCAGTTTCCATTTGCATGCTGCATGAATCTAAGCTACTCACTTAAACAGACTGGTAATGTTGGGTCTGAAACCAGAAATGAGGCACTTAATGTTTGGTGTGTCTTCATGTTTTAAACATTCACTAACCGGGGAAATGCGCAGGTGCTCTGATAAGCCTTTTTTCACAACATGGTCCAAAAAAAATCACACAAGTTAAAGAAGAAGAATCCATTTTAAAATGAGGCATTGAAAGACATAAGGTAGAGTAAAAGAAAGATAAATATACTGTATTGCATGAAAATTAATCTAGACAAATAAAAGTTCATTTGAAGTTTTTCTTTGCAAACTAATTGCAACAGTCCAATGAAAAAAGTTGCTTGTGGAATTGTACTAGACTGCTTGTGTATAGGGCATAGTTAAATAACATGCAAAGCTTCAATGTGCTGCATACACAGTGACTGCTATGGGTGCATGCATTAGCAACAGTAGTACTTAGGCTGGAAATGGAGTTTAAAGGTGTTGTGTGTGCACACGTTGTTACAGAGAGTTACGTGGACAGGAAAACTAGTGACAAAAAGATTAGGCAATGATGTGTGTTTTCAGTAGATTAGTAACGAGAGCTCTGATATGAAAGTGGAGTTTATGGAAACCAGAGTGAATTCTATAATAAGAAGAAGCTGTGTGAACTTTGCTGGGTGCACACTCTAAGAATGATGAAAGGGGACAATAAAAGTCTTGGAAAAGTAGTTTCTGGTTTAGAAGGGCTAAGTGGTATCTGCATTTCAGGTATGCCATTTGTGTCTGCTGCAGTGATATTCAAGGCTGAGACAGCAGAAGATAGACCTTCTACCTGATTCTGCCTGCTTTGTGACTTGGAAGTGCTAGAAGCTTGAGAAAGAGGGGCAGAATGGGGGGGATCATTACTTGTAGATCCATTAACTAGGTCAGCAATGAGTATGTCATTGCGAACTGCTAACCTGGCTTGACAAGAGAGTAACCTCATGATGCTAAGATCAACATGTAATAGTTTGTTTACTTTGGGGCAAGCGTGTCAGCATGTCTGGGAAATGTGAGTTGGGGAATAAATTATGCCAAACTATATAAATTAAGTTTCAGTTTCTATAAAAGATGCAATACTGTACTTATCACCAGGTTTCTAAATTGTGTAAATGCTTGTATAAATTTAATAAATTAAAGGATGTCTGTAACAACATAAAATGTCGCCTGTTTTGTGAAGAGCACCTCAGTCTAGTATGGGAATTGTGTTGATTTTTTTTCTTTAGTTTGTTTTAAGTGAATGTAATTTCAGGTTTTTATAGTACTATATATTTACTTTTCATTTGGTATCAGTTTAATTACTTTACTTGCCTTTATGCAATCCATAGTCTTTAAGGCTATCTTTTCAAAAGAATTACTATCAAATAATTTATAGTTGCTAGTAATATTATGGGTATTCTGGGAGGGGGGGCTTGCCCCCAACATTAAAACATGCATGAACCCGTTCAACTAGCTGGACTTGATAGAGCATGAATTCCTTAAATGTGGATCCAGGAAATGTGGTACAAACTTGTGGTGGAAAGTATAGCAGAGACAAGCTCACCTACCTTAAGGAGCAAGTAAGCAGCATGTCCATTGTTTGTTCACCACCAGTGGAACAGAAGCAAACAAGACATAAGAAAGATGCAGGCTCTGCATGAGGAGAGGTGTGAGTCTTAAGGACAGTGGGGCAGCTGCTTGTGTGAGCCAATGTATGTACTCTATGCTGAGGGGAGGCCAAGAAAGTAAAATTATTTTTGCTGGGTATATGCTGGTGTGTCCATGGTCTCACAAGCCACACCCACCTGGAGAAATTGTGAGCATGTAACGTTCTGTAAAACTCAAGACTGCATGATTTCCAGAGGTCAGTGAAAAAGATATACACTTAAAAAAAATCAACATCGGGTATAAACAGCTGACTGGAGAAACAGGGCAGGGAAAAAGTCTTACTGAACTAGTGAATAAACAAAAAAGGCAAATAGTTTCATTAACTATTAACTAAAATGTTTGCAAAGTGAAAAAAATATACAGTCTGCAGCTATTACATATAGATAGCTTTATTCACATTATGACAGTCAGACATGATGATTTGAACTTGTAATACACTGAGCCAGAAGTAATAAACTCCAAAAGACTGATGACCATTCTAGCTTAATAAGGTGCTTGCTTGCTGATGTGTTTGTTTCATGTTGAGGCTGAAGACCATCTCAGCCGAGTCATGCCCAAAGAAATCAGAATTCACAGTACCATCCACTGTGTACTATGTCAAAGTAGTGTAATTTCCAATGTAAAACTGAAAGCTTTGTATAGTGGCAAGAGCTGCAATGCTAGAGACAGAGAGAGAGAGAAAGATAAGAGAAGCAAATCATATGACACCCATTGCTGCCTCAAGGGGGCACACAGTATAAATAATTCCTAAATTAAAAAGGAGGGAAACAGCAGGAAATGTCCTACACAATATAGATGATGGAGACTAACTTGTTCAGTAGATAATGTGGGCAAAAATTTAAAGCCATTCCTAAAAGAGATGTGGACATAATAAGAAAAGGTGAATGTAGTGGCATGATGATCAGACAGGAACTGAGATTAATAACAATGCTCAGCACTTCTGAAAATGGCTTGTGCAACTAAGTGGTAGTACACAGCAACATAGGAAGTCATTAAATATCCAAAGTGAGATACGCAGCACTTATGACTAGCTAGTTGCAGTTCAGGATGCATACATGTGCAACACAGCATCGATCAAGTAGCCTGTTCCATGCAGTGAAACCATGGATGGAAACATGTCCATACATTGAAATGCATTTGCCGAAAAGAAAGCATAATGCATAGAGAAGTAATGTACCACATTCTGCAATGTCCAGTGAAAGGAGAATGTGAATTCACACACTGAAACAGTCTGAATTAGAAAGCAGTGCATGCCCCTTGGTCGGACACCACTAAGAGGCTGAGAAATATATAGAACCAACTAGTGCATACAGCTACAGGGATACAGTAGCCACCTATGTGGACACCTGTCAGATACATAAAAGGAAGGGAGTGTGCAAGACTGGAGAAAGCAGGACAACAGTTTTGTGTTGACAACAGGGCCCCATTTTTGCATTATATAGGGAGAAGAAAAAGGGAAAGCAGCATGCAGATAGAATGGTAAGATAATGTGCAAGAGCAGACAGACAGACATACAGCAGCTCAAACAAATGGGGGAGGGTGCATGTACACACAACAGAATGGGGAGACATGGGATGGATGGATGGATGGATGGATGGATGGATGGATGGATGGATGGATGGATGGATGGATGGATGGTGAATGGAGACAAACACAGGATAAACAAATGTAATTGGAAGGTTGGACAATGTTCATGTTATATTATGGCATAAGATGAAGGGGGCATATATAGCTGGGAATAAAGAAGAGTACAATCAGCAGAGTACCATCGGTCTTCCTGTCCCAGAGAGACATTGCAGTGATACATCACATGATGGATGAGAATAACTGGTGGTTTGAGCCACACCCTCCTTTGGTTGAGTAACGGTCAGGGCCAGCCAGGTGAGTGAATATGTAATCTGCCTTCAGGAGCCTATTCACGCAGGCCTTACATCTGCTGACTGCTCTCACTGCCACAGCCTCCAGTTTTAGCTGGCTATGTCAAGCAATGTTGTCATGTATCTCCTGGTAAGGGGAGCAGAGCCTCACCTGAGCAATGCACTGACAGCCTCATCACCTTAAGGGTGCTCAGCAGCAGCCTTAGGGGAAGTGCCTCCTAGGAAATCTATCATGTGGGCCAGCACTGTAGAGACACACCAGGATAGTTCCATAAGTGAATCTATCCTGAAATTGAAACAACGATTTTAGAATGCTTATCAGCACTTGTGAGGGAGGCTAACTATACCTGGCCACAAGCCTCTCCTGCTGCCTGTAGCAGGTGATAGAATTACTGTCACATTCTGCTTGTGCTGACAGAGGAAACAGCATATCAAAGAACTTTAGCATGAGTAAGGTAAGAGATCTGGACAACAGCTATAAATCACAGTCCATGCATATATCCCCTATCTGCATGACAGGCAGCAGACACGTGTGTGCCCCCTGTGCATACATTAGCATAATTACACAGAAAATGCCAAGTTCCACAGAGGAACACACCAGGCAATGTGGAGGCAGCATGAGATAGTGCAGCATAATCCCACTTGACAGTAGGTTCCTACAGAAACCCATTTTCAATGTAGTTGGCATCTTGCATTAAGTGCCGTGTGGTAAAATATTGCATTAAGTGCCATGCAGCTGGCATATTTCATTAAGTGCCATGCGGCTGGATTATTGCATTAAGTGCCATGTGATTGGCATACTGCATTAAGTGCCACCACAACCATCTGACATCCATTCAACAGCATAACCATATTTCCTAAGATGTCCTTGACAGATATTTTATAATCAAAGTAATAACATTATATCTTTTGCTACTGCTTTGGTTCTTTGTTCAAATATTTCATAAAAACAACAACAATTTCAAATATAAAACATGATAAATCATTGCAATGTGGTCTATGTTTTAGACCATTCTGGATGATGTTACATACCTTCTACTTTCCATGCACAAAGATAATCAGAGTGACAATGCCATAGGTCATTGTACAATACTTGCACTATGGCCCCATCCTGGTGATGCCCATGAATTTGGATAACTCCTCAGGCAGGCCATGTCTGGCATAATCTTTTTCAAGTCACCATCATAGGGCCCCACTAGGACACCATGCAGGCACTGTCTGGTGGTTACAAAGAGAAGCTGACATTCTCCTGAATCACCTCTGAAAATGGTGTCACTTTCATGAGGAACAAAGTGACATCCTGTGAATCATACTTACACCATGATTTGTGAATAACAGATAAGGCAACAAGTACCAGCAATGTAGTGTGGTGTGCATTGCGCACATTCATACAGGTCTGCAGCATGAGCTTCTTGTTAAAATTTGTTAGACACAAGCATAAACAGCAAACTGCATTTAAGTCACATCAGCAAAATAAACTGATTCATAGGCATTCATGCAACCTGACTCAGTCTGCTTATGTGTCCTGCAAGCAGGCATAAAACTGTGTTTCTTCAGGTGCATGGCACTATTGTATGCTAAGTAAGGTACATTGACCAAGATATATTGGATATATGGGCAATAGTATTAGGAAGAATCATTGCACTATCTGGATGTATAGGTTGCTGTGATAAGGCTTGTACTGTTCTGAAAGTGTATGGGAAAGCTTCCAAAATATTTAAACTTTTACATTGGCATTTCTACTAAAAGCTAGCAATATGAATATAGTGCCTCATGCATTTATTTGCTGTGGAATGGTAACAGGACACCCCATGGTATTAAGAAAACCTGTCCATGCAACTGCCTGCCAGTATGTATTAGTGATGGTTGGCTTATCTAGTATATACAGTCACCTATGGTGAATACATCAGTCCTATGTCTTCATATATGTAGCTGTATAGTGTATTAGGGTAGGGTGTTTACCAAGGTTTCTCCTAATGTTTGCAGTAGTGGTAACTGTCTCACCTTTTCCATACCTCCTGCTTGTAACAAATTAGATTATCCCTTTAGGAAGTGCATATGTATAACATACACATGTGGCTGTCCTTGTGAATAAAGTAGTTTGTAACTAGGCAACCCATTTGTCTATAGCTGCTATCATACCAGTTGTAGTAGTATGCAGCCCATAGCCCTGTGTCATATGTTCACAAATTTCTGCATGTTTACAGAATGAGGACCACAGCAGGAGATGAACAGGAATAATGTCCTGCCACAGGCACTTAGGGAACATGGACAGCATCTATTGGAGAGTGGTGGTACTGACCAGTCTATAAAAGTCCAGGTGTATCAGTCAGTGGTCATTAACATAAATACTGTGGAAGGGCCATAGTCATACTTTGCAGCAGTGTTATAAGCATGTTATCAACATGTTATGCCATGTCAAGGTAAAGGCACAGGCAGAGCAGGATAGAAGTCAACCACAGGAGGCAGGACACACAGGCACAGCATTTAGATAGAGCCAGAGGACTTTTTGTTGTCCCCGCAGGGAGAAACAATGGTTCTGGAATTATCCCTGTAGAAGTAGACACTGGATTCAGCATATACCCACCCCCAAGCATCTCAGTGGATGACTCAACATGTTCATGCTATGTTCTCCAGATGTCTGCATGGTAGCACTGCACACAGATGCTGCAAGCTGACCACAGCATATGTTGCCCATGTTTTGTTGTAGGAACATCAGAATTCCCACAACAGGACTCCTCTTCAGTGGTCTCTATCTAGGTCACAGTCCCATTGTCACAAATAATCCATGTCAGGGAACCCCAAACCATAATACAACAAGCCAGTAGGGTGGACACTAGTCACAGTCATGTAATTGCAACCTTACCCCATCAATGGAGGAAATTGTGCATGACACAGTCTACTCATCACATAAAGACCCTGTTTCCACCTCCTTTGATACACTCACCTAGTCCACCATGTAGAGAGACATATATAATTGTATTTTGATCCATCTGTGCACTTGATGATGTATGTTTCCTACTCAGCCTCCATACAGTGCATACTTCTCAACTGTCCAGATTTTTGCAGAATGTCGAGATTTTTGCCTCATATTTTTGCTTTGTTCCTCATAAAATTTGTAGTTTTTTGACTGAAGTCACTAAATAATAACATACATTTGGGGGTCACATTTCATATCCTTCAGAAAATGTATGCAAACACAGGTCCTGTTATTCTATCAACATTCTAAATTTATAAGAGTAATATTTAAAATCTGTCCCTATATTTTGGGCCTTTGTCCGCCCATTATTTTAGGCTCCATGCAGATTTCTTGCCCTAAGAGGTTGAGAGGTATGCTACAGTGTGACATATGTTGGAATGTCTGATGCACAGTGTAGCAAAAACTGAAAGAAAAATCTAGCCAAGCTAGACTTTCCACTTTGTGATTCTTTGAAACTTCTTGCATTAGATTTGCTGTATCCAGGACTGTTTGTAAGCTTCTGAGCCCCCCCTACCCAAGCCTTGCTGTGTTGGAGGGAAGCCTTCTTATCAGTGGGAGTGGTAAGCACTATGTAGCCTATCTACCACAAGAGGAGTGGTTTCTGGTTCAGAAATTATAGTTTATTGGCTGTTTGGGCAGTTTTTCCATCTCTTTCAACTTTCTGGTTTAAAAGCCCATGCTTGCGTCTGTTTCCCACCTTTCATGTAGCTAGTTTAGTCCAGATATAGATTTCCTGTATCCAGGACTGTTTGTAAGCTTCTGAGCGGTGCCAAAAAGTCTGCTCTTCAATTTTTCCCTTAGATCTGCTAGTTCTCTCCTCTCCTGCACTTTTACTAGCTTATTAGTCTAGCACTTTACCAGACGTCTTGTAGCAATTATTGTAGCACACAAAAGTGCTACCAGCACAAAATGTTCTACAAGGAAACAGCTACAGTACTTATTATTAATGCCCACCCCTCCAGGCATGTCTAAAGGTGAGTTACCTGTGCTTTCTCCTATTAACCTGGTGAATTTGGGATTCCTGAGGCAATGTAGTGACTGCCTCATGTACACTGATAACCCTCTCCTCATACTTCCCAATACTCAGACATGCGAGAGATGCACTTATATATCCAAACTGGAAGCCACGCACTCTCCAGCCAAGACCAGAATAGGTGGTCAAGAGGAGAAGGTCAAGACTTGCACCACACCACATGGAAAACATAGCCCTCCAGAACACAAACCAGCACTGCCTTCACATAAAAACACAAACCACACACCCACCTTCATGGAGGCTCTCAATAAAAACCTACCCAAACAGCAGAGTCCTCCAAAGCAGAAGTGCACTTGGCCACAACAACACAGCACTAATCATGACACATAACTCTCCTAAATAGTGTGCCACTCAACCAAAGACCCTAAGGCAAAACAGCATACCCAACACACTAGTCATAGCTGACTTGATAGGGTGGCACACTGATGTACCAGTTCCTAGGTTGAATAAGGAGAAAGTAACAGTCAACTGCCTGTCAGGTGCCAGGATATGCCACATAATGTATGCACTCAGGTCCCTCAACAACATGTACAAATATGACTCTGTCATGGTGCATGTGGGTGTGAATGACCTGAGATGTACCTCCCTAGACTACATGAAAAGAAACATGAAGGAGCTCTCGGATTATGTAGCCCAGGTGGATATGACCCTAGCCCTGAGCAGCATCCTACCATCACCCAGAATGATACCACAGTACAAGCAGAAAATGTTTGATTTCAACAATTGGCTAAGTTTCTGGTGTCATTCCAAGGGGATCCAGTATCTGTCTGCCTGGAATGACATGATTGACAGATCATGATGCTTTGTCAGAGATGGCCTGCATCTGTCCCCCATGGGCTTCCAGATACTGGCCAAGGCTCTTGCCACCCCTATAGTGCCTTTTTAGGCTGCATTCCAAAGACCAAATCACCATTGTAACAGCTACAAACAAATGCAATCTGAGGGTCATGCTGCTCAATGCTAGAAGTCTAAATATCAAAATGCACTCACTTGAAGCACTCCTTAAAATGGAGAACATCGACATTTGTGCTGTAACAGAGACCTGGTTCAAAGCAGCAGGAAGCACCCCTACACTACCAGGCTAGAACTCATTTCAAAACCTTTCAGCCCCAGAACTTGGACCGAAGCTCCAAAGGTGGTGGTGTTTCCTTATTCATAAAGGATGCACACACCTCCAGACTGGTAGCCCAACATAATACATCAGAGATACTTCAGATGCAGCTAATATTGGGAAAGACAGTGATTCAGGTTGTAGCCTGCTATAGGCCTCCAACCAAGTCCCAAGACTCACACTCCATGTTTCTAAGCACCGTGGAGAATATTAGGGTCCAACCTAGCACTCTCATACTGGGTGACTTCAACTACCCCTCCATTAACTGGGAAAACTACTCATTTACCAATACACTTGCCCAATGTTTCCTGGAATTCATTAATTCCATTGCCCTGGACCAGCTCATTCTTATCCCCACTAGAGGTAACAACATCCTTGACCTGGTCATTGCTAACATGGGCAACTGTTGCTCTACACCAATAGTCAACTCTTCCCTAGTTAGATCTGACCACAAACTAATCACCTTGGAAATCCATGTTCCTCCCACCCACCCCCCCCCTGCAAAGGTAACCATCATGAAAAACTTCTCCAAAGCTAACTTTGGGCTCCTAAAAACAGAGGTGGCTAACTTCATGGCACCCATGCAAATGAAGAATAGTTGCATGACCACCGAATCATACACAAATGCACTGTATGAACACGTACACAAATGCATGGATCTCGCCATACCTAATAGAACCAAGACACTCTCCTCCAAGAAAGGGAAGCCAATCTGGTGGTCCCCTGCCATAAACAAACTCTACAACAGAAGGAAGAAACTGATGTGGAATAATGTGAAGTCCCAAGATTGGAAAAACACCCTTATCAACCTCAACACAAAGTTGAGATCCCTCATCAAATCCTCTAACGCTAGCTACGAAAACAGAATTGCAACAGATAATAAAGACAACCACAAGGCCATCTATAGTTATGTAAAGAATCTCCACGGCAACACCCAGATTTGCTCTGAGCTACTGCACAATGGTACCTCCTATACTGAGCCAACAGATATTGCCAATATACTGGCAGACAAATTCAGTGCCAACTTTACCCCTCTCCCCCCCAAAGGACCAATCACAATACCAGTAGATTGTCAGCCACCCAGTATTACTGCTGCACAGGTTAAAACAGCACTGTCCAAGGCCAAGAATACAGCTTCTATGGGACTTGATAATATCCCTGGCTGTGTTCTACATGAACTACAGAGTGAACTGGCACCACACCTGTCTGCCCTGTTCAATCACAGCCTCACCTCAGGCTTTGTCTCTACCAAATGGCGCACTGCTACAGTCATCCTTCCCCACAAAGGAGGAGTGACTGCAGACCCTGGGAACTATCACCCCATTAGCCTGACGAGTCTGATATGCAAAACTATGGAACGCATCATCATGGACCTAATAAACAAGAATATAGGGAATCTCCAAACTCTGAATCCCACACAGTTTGGTTTTGCGAAGGGTAGAGCATGCCTGCTCAACCTGGTTGACTTCTTTGAGTCAGTCACCAGAGCTGTGGATGAAGGCAAGATGGTTCATATAGCCTACCTTGATCTGGCCAAGGCCTTTGATACCATTCCCCACTCAGAAATCATAGAAAAACTCACTAAGCTAGGCATCAACCCATACATCACTAGGTGGGTTGCAAACTGGCTCACAGAGAGAACCCACAATGTGAAAGTAGCGGACTCAAAGTCAGACTGCCGACCAGTCATGAGTTGAGTCCCACCGGGTTCGGTCCTGGGTCCTCTCCTGTTTGGTATCTACTTCTCTGAAGTCCAGGCCAACATGAAGGACTCTGGCTGACAAAGTTCGCAGATGATTGCAAGCTGGATGCTATTATTAACTACCCAAGTGATGTTAACATCCTGCAGAAAGGTCTCACTGAGACCAACGACTGGTGTCAGAACCATGGCCTTAAGCTTAATGCCAAAAAAGTGTGTCATTATCCCCTTTAGGAAAAACTCGGTGCCCATGAATTACCACATCAATGGTAGTCCACTGAACACAGAAGGCATTATAAGAGATCTGGGAACAGGTTGACAGCAACCTCTCTTTTGACCACCACATTGCCAAGTCCTTCTATGCGGCACATCTCATAACTAAGGGTTTTGCATCCAGGAAGAAAGAGGTCATTGTCTCCCTCTACTCTTCCCTCATTAGGCCAATCATCGAGTATAATGCCCCATTTGGCATATACCTCATTATACACCTGCAACAACTGCAGAGGCCAGAAAAGTACCTCACAAAGATGATCCTAGGACTTAAACAGTTGCCCTATTTGGACAGGCTTAAAAAATTCCAACTATTCTCTGTCTCATATCACCTACTTAGAGGAAATCTCTGCTTGACTTACAAAGCCATGTTTGACCCAGTTTTGTTAGAAATGCTACAGCTAAAGAAATCTCAATCCCTCCACATCACACGATCCAGTGACGTCAACTTCATTACCACAATCAACAGAACATGCTCGTGGTACAGGTTCATAACCCAGAGACTGCCCTTGCTATGGAAAACACTTCCCATACATGTCAAGCAGAGCACCTCAGTGGCTCTCTTCAAGAGAAATCTTGATTTGTGGATGGGAAATAGAAAATTCACCCCACTCCATTGGCTCTACTTGACAGAAGCCCTGGGAACTAATGTTAGGTGGCACGATGCCAGGGTAATCCTATGGGCTAGGCTTGTAAAGGCTCCAGGGCTATTAGCCTAGTACACACCTATGAACCTAGAGATAACATGGGGTATATGCAAATGACCTCTTAAGGACATTATGTGTGCTGAGGGGTTACTGTATTTGAGCACACTATAAATGTAGCATTAATATTAGCCACACTTTCCACACTTACCAACTAGATGACTCTGTGAAATTTGATTATGTAGGAAATGCAATATAACTGAGATGTGCCAAGTGTGTGAATCATGTGAACTGCCTGGGAGCTGTGTGAATACACTGGTTATGATAATGTGTGGAACACACACTACCTCTCAGTTCACAGAATTGCAGCATTTCTTGTCCACAGTCCTTTGTGAGTGGGGGCCATGTGGGGCCTTTATTGCTATATGTGTTCAATCTATGACAATCAATCTAAAACAATACCTACAGTAAAGATTTACAACAGACTAGTAAAAGTAATTGTAAATTAAAAAAGAAAGGTACCATACCTTGTTATAACTGCATCTTTTGTAGTGAAGTTAATACATATCTTAGTTTTATACATCCCATCACTAAGCAGGAATTTAGATTTAATTCTTATGCTACGTGTTTCCAGAAAAAGTTATATATATGGCTAACTGTGTAGTCTGTGACCACTTCTATATAGGTAAGACTGATCAAAAACTAAAAGAATGACTTAGTTCCCATCTCTCAGAAGTACGCAGAAAAACAGAGATCAATGTTTTATTTAAACATATGGTTATCTAACATTATGCCACATAAAATTACATCCACAGCACTTCAAAAACATGAATGTCAATGCAATATTACACATGCACCAAGAAACGATTTCAGTTCATGGAAAAACTAAAGCAAAAAAAAATTTAAAAAAAAAAGCTTTTTGCTGAGGCCAAACCCCCTGCACCCCCCACACTGCCTGCTGATTATATATACCAACTCTGAGATTGCACAAAATGAGGGAAAGTTAATATTCCCAAGCCATAAGAATTGTGTGATCTAACACACCTCTTGAACCACCTATTTAGTCAACCAAAAGTGGACTACTAAACAGATATTGACCAAACACACTGCCGACATAAACATCTGCACCCATAAATGTATATATATATATATATATCTATATATATATATATATATATATATATATATATATATACATATATATATATATATAGAGAGTCTATATTAGATGAACGAAAGTTCATCTTAGCAAACGCTCACATGAGTGAAAATTACAGAGCTCGAAATCGCAATTGTGAGATCGCAGTACAGTGAAAATGGGAATATTTGCCCTTTCCTCACTGTAGTGTGATCTCGGAGTTGGAATATATATTTAGCAGTTTCGAGTTCCTGGATTTTCGCTCATGTGAGCATTCGCTAAGATGAACTTTCGTTCATCTAATATAGACCCTATAGATAGATAGATAGATAGATAGATAGATAGATAGATAGATAGATAGATAGACACACACACATACATAGCTAAATTACTTCTGTTGGTTTTTACATTCACTGTTGTAAACATGTGTTACATTACAAATCCTTAATGGCACTTGTCACTTTCTGCCAAAAAGGGAGACACAAAGAGTGTTACTGATATTTAGTAGAAGGAAACATTTTAGGGACTCTACTTGACTTAATGAAAGTTCACAATTATTATGAGAACTGCTGCTAGAAAGCTGTTTGAGAATGACACAATTCAGTACTCAGTTGCTATGGTGACTGTTCCTGACCTTAACTCAAAGGGCAGTCAAATAATCAGTTCTGACCATAAGGAATGACCTGAATATTTAAGGGAAGTTTTGTTAACGTTCTGTGTTCATTCTGAATCTGATTTTTATTTCATTTTTCAAGTGGTTGACTATAATTTTCTATTCTAAATTGTCTTCTTACCTTAACACGACACTTTAGTTAATAAAATCAGTTCACATTTGGGAATTCTGCAGACAGCCTGGAATTTCATTTTGCTCTCCCACTGAGCTTGCCTGATGTATAGCGTAAAATTGCAGTTCTGATGTCAGTCCCCTAATGGTAATCTGAGGATTTAATGCTTTATATCACTGAGCTGTATAGTTTGCACTGAAATTTCTCACACCCACTCAGCAATACTATTTGCATTTTAAGTTGCAATGGCTGCTAGTAGTCTAAGGGCATCATTTAAAGTCTCTTTACAATGTATATCATTACTTCAGAAAAAAGGCCTCTAAGTATTTAGATTATATGTACATTTTATAAGTGCACCTTAACAAAAAAGTTAATTATCAGCAATTGTCATTGCCATGTACTAGAAATACAGAATTGTGCATTAAAGTGTATCTTCATCTTTCTTTCTGCAGGTTAAAAAACAAGTTAGCATGTGTTTTTACTGAGTTTTAAGATACTGTTGAAACGTAACATTGCTGTTCAATAGTTGTCTACATTTGTCCATCTCATATCATGCATGTACATGTATTTGTTTTTCATTGTTAACTGGAGAAGTAAGGTGGTGTGTGAACCCTTTTATATATATATATATATGGTTCCCATTCAGAAGCCTGAAACATCATAAGCCTGAAAATCAAAATCCTGAAACCAAAAGCCTGAAAATTCAGAATCCTGAAAACTCAAAATCCTGAAAGACCAAAATCCTGAAAGACCAAAATCCTGAAACTCAAAATCCTGAAAACACAAATAATGCTAATATGTCACTATAAAGACACTAATATCTACCAACTGACCCTGACCCTAACCCTAACCCTAAGGTCCGTCACTATCACACACTCACCTGACCCGCGCCCTAACCCTAACTCACTTAAACCGCCTAACCCCAATATTTGTCACTATTGCATACATGCCTAACCTGCGCCTAACCCTAACTCACTTAAACCGCCTAACCCTAAAATAAAACCAACCGCACACTTACCTGACCCCAACGCATGACCTAACACCACAGGGCTAACAATAGCAAAGCCACAATGACATCAGTATGTCTATTTTGTGTTTTCAGGATTTTGAGTTTCAGGATTTTGGTCTTTCAGGATTTTGGGCTTTCAGGATTTTGAGTTTTCAGGATTCTGAATTTTCAGGCTTTTGGTTTCAGGATTTTGATTTTCAGGCTTATGATGTTTCAGGCTTCTGAATGGGAACCATATATATATATATATATAACCAACCAGCATGCTTTTTGCTCAGGCTTGAACTCCATAATGCAAGGCCTGAGATGTTACACCCAAGCCTCTTTACTATCCATCATGTTATAATGTCATAAAAATTGTATTGCCTCTAGCACTGAAACAGCATTAGAAACATCCAGTATTCTTCTGGCTACATCAACCTAACTCATTTGCACTGTACAGTTATTTACCTGCATCTCTGTGTTCTCAATCTTATTATTGTTTCATTTATTTTTTATAAACACTTTGATTTATTTTGTACTTATGTCTTTTTTATTAACCTTTGAAAGTGGCATACTTTTTTTGGCTTGCTAGTGTAGTAGTTATCAGGCTTGCTTTCTGTGGAACTCTTTTCTGTTATGTTGTGAAGTATATTGAACTGGTGATTAATAAAATCCTATTAACATAAAACTGATGGTGTCCATTCCATTGGACTACTGAGTTCAAATTACTTATCCAGGCCATAGCTCCTAGGACACCTCAAAATGCATCAGCTTGTTTACTCAGCTAATGAAGAATAAAATAATGTGTTCAAAGGTGTCATATCAGATTGCTGCTGTGTGAATGTGTTGATGCTTTATAGTAATCATGTTCTGTGTTTAATATCAGTACAGGGCATGCAACTAATGCCCCAAACATCCTTCAAGTTGCATACCCACACATCATCAAATGTACCAAACGGTAAACATTCAGTGACAACAGCTGCTTTATATACCATTCATTCATACAGAAACTGCATAGCCTCCAAAGCAGCTCATTTAAAAATGATTGTGAAGTAAATCTAAGGTTACCAGTCAAATGCTGTGAATGTTATTCCATGTACAGTAAAATGCAGTGCACTGGAAAGCCATTTCCAAAACTTACTTCTCTCACTTTTGTCATTGCTGCACAACAGTCACCTATGTTTTTATTTGAATATTCACTTAACATCTATCCTTTTTGATTTTATTTTCCCTCTCTTATTCTCTATGACTAGAACTATCTCATTCTCTATGACTAGAATTATCTCATTCTCTATGACTAGAATTATCTCATTCTCTATGACTAGAACTATCTAATACTCTATGACTAGAACTATCTCATTCTCTATGACTAGAACTATCTCATTCTCTATGACTAGAACTATCTCATTCTCTATGACTAGAACTATCTAATACTCTATGACTAGAACTATCTCATTCTCTATGACTAGAACTATCTCATTCTCTATGACTAGAACTATCTCATTCTCTATGACTAGAATTATCTCATTCTCTATGACTAGAACTATCTAATACTCTATGACTAGAACTATCTAATACTCTATGACTAGAACTATCTCATTCTCTATGACTAGAACTATATAATACTCTATGACTAGAACTATCTCATTCTCTATGACTAGAACTATCTAATACTCTGTGACTAGAACTATCTCATTCTCTATGACTAGAACTATCTCATAGATGGTATAAAGAAAAATATAAAGGAAAAGCAGAAAACAAATGATTGATGACCCATAATGTTTTATTAGAGAATTGAGAAATGAAGCAACAGTAAAACACTTAAAAAAATAGAACAAGAAGAAGAAAAAGAAGAAATCAGTACATTTTGTAGAAGTATTTTGAAAACCCTGTTTAAAACAACAAAGATGCTAAATGGATAGAACAGTTAAAAGCAACAGTAACATGTGCCAATACAGAGGAGATGAGATGGAATAAAGGAATAGCCAAAGAAACTGAGACAAAATTAAGAAAGTCTGCTAAGTGGAAAATCCCAGGTCCAGACACACTACCCAGCTGAAGGTATTAATATATTTGCACAAATGATTCAACCTTAAGTAAACATATGTATATGCACATTTCAAATGGACACTAACCCAGTTAGCAACAAGTAAAAAAATACACATCCTTAAAAGCAAAACTGCAAACTGTCCTAAGAACTATAGACCAATAACCTGCTTGCTGACAACATTTAAATTATGCACTGGAACTGATGCACATAGAGTTTATGATCACTTAGAAAAAAATAATGGCAGTAAATATAAAGATAAATTAAAATTATATGATACAAAGGATCATCTCTTATTTAAAAAAAAAACACAATAGAGAGCTGTACAATGGGGCAAAACCTAAGTATGGTGTGGATAAATTACAAAAAAAAAAAAATTGGCAGCATTCCACATTCTTGGATTTGGATTTAGAATGCTTTTAAAGGTATAAATTACAATCTGCGGTGATAAATTATATAACCACAACAGTAGCAAACCACTTTACAACTAAGTCATGATAAAGGACAAATTGTTATCTCAGAAATAAAAAGTTGATTCTTTGCCACCTCTACTGTTTTGCCTTACCCCTTAAACCATTAAGCTGTTTACTTAACATACTAGGTTGTGGTTGTAGCTTGACTTCCAGAATTTAACATTGCCCAATGATATCTCATCTAAGTTTTGAGGATAATTTAAAACTGTTTAGCTCATTAGACAAGTACATGAAAGCAGAAAGATAAATGTTTAAAACTTTCTCAGATAACATGAGAATGATACTGGGTTGTGGTAAATGTACAAAAGCAACAGTTATAGCAGGAAAACTGAAGCAACAAGAAATTTCAAAATGGGAGAGAAATGTAATTAAAAAAATACTTGATCCAAAGGGAGTGTATAGATCTAAGAAGACATCAAGCTATAACTTAGCTTGCTCTTCCTGTTCTAGCTTACAGCTTTAGTGTGATTGACTGACCCCAAAAAGCATTGGATAGGCTGTAGAAGACAAGAAAACTGCCTCCTGCTTATCAAATGATACATAAAAAATCTGCAAGGTACATTTACACATCCCCCAGTCTGAAGGAGGTGTCTACTGCCTTGAAATTGGGTATATGTATAGGTCTGCGGTAGGGGACTGCAGACACGTTTACTGACATCATCAAACATCGACACATAGTGAATGCCCTAAACCATGAAGAAAAAAAAAGTATAAGATGACATCTCTGCTCAGATTAGCAGATGTATCTCAGAAAGCAGCAGGATGGAAATCAAACCCATAGTGGTAAAAAAAAAAACAAGTGGCAAGAGTAACTATTAAAAAACAGAAAGAATGTAAAGAATATGACAAGCAAAGATTAAGGTAATAATACTGGAAATCTCTCAATAATAGTGGTAAATATAGGGAAATACTGGAGTAACCCCATGTGGATCAGGATGTGATGAATGAATGGGTAAGGAGAGGTTAATTTAAACCAAAAGATGAAAGATTAATAATGGCAGCTCAAGACAGTGGACTATGCACACTCTGGTTTACAATGTCTGTAAAAAATGTGAGATGTACAAGCAAATGTAGTTTCTGTAGTACAGAACTAGGAAGAGTTGAACATCTTGTTTCAGGCTGTGGTATATTCATGGTTGAAGATCTGTACACGGAATGGCACAATAATGTGGTAAGACTGTTACTCTTGAGATTGTGCAAATATTATAACATACAGGCAAACAAGGATCACTGGAAACATGAACCATAAAGAATTACTGAAAATGAAAAAGTACAAACCTCATAGATCACCCAATACCAACAGTAAAGAATGTAGATTAAAAAAAAAAGATATTTATAGATATTGTAATAGAAGAAAAAATAACAAAAGTAGCATTAATCAAAGAAGTAGCTATACCTAGCAACTATAGCGTCATGTCTACTGAGATATATAAAGTCATAAAATACCATGACATGCAAGTAGAAAGTAGAAAACAGAGTACCTCATAGCTGAACTTATAAATAATGAATTAAGTGATCTTCAGTTCCCTGATCCTGTCAACTCAGGTTTGTAAAAGGCAGATCTTGCCTTCTCATCCTAGCTGATATATTTGATGACTTACTGAAGTCATGGACAAGAAGCAATCTGTCACCATAACCTTAATGGACCTGGCAGTGGCCTTTGACACAATTCATCATGCTGGTATTATCAAGAAGTTTATGCAATGAAACATTAACCCACATGAATCTTGTTGGATAGCCATCTGGCTCACTGACAGAACCCATAAAATGAGGGTCAGTTGTACTTCTTCCACAAAAAAGAATGGCACTAGTAGTATCTGAATGGGCTTAGTCCATGGGCCACTCTTCGTAGGCATCTACTTCTTTGATTTGAAGGCAGATGTCACAGGCCTTTGCCTGACCAGGTTTACTGATTCTCTAATATTTCAACAAGGGTTGCATCAGACCAATCCTACGAGGACTCTAACTCAACAATAAAAATGTAGTGTAGTTTTACTTGGGAAACAATAAAAAATATGTCATGTAAATAACATCCCACTTTAAATTGACACAAACTCTAGAGATCCAGGCACCTGCTTTGATAACATACTGTCCTTTGACTACCATGTATCCATCATCATTAGGAGACCATCCTGACTTAACAAATTAATTTTCAAGGGAACATCTTATACAGCAGAGAAATCTTCTCTCTGTTCATGAGTGATGATTTATGACCTTGCTATAAAAGGGTAGGAGGCTGCATGCAGTAGTGAAGAAGGTGTGAGTGTGGCCAGCCATGCTGGAGTATAGCTAAAGTGGAGGAGATGTAAAGGCATGTGTCCTCCAATCCCCTCCTCACATCCCACATGTGACATTAAAAAGTGGCTTGTTCTTTAGGCGAGAACCCCTACTTTATTTCCCATGTGTACCATTTTGTAAAAGTCTTCAAAGAGGGGTTAAGAGAGGAACTGAAATATAGAAGAAAAATGTATATAAATACTACAAAAGAATTCTAGATATAACCTTGTATAATGCAGTAAACCATTTCTCCAATGTCTCATCTAACTTATATAGTACATGCCTCATTGTATTATCTTCCTAATGTAATATACTAATAGTGGATTTACACCCTTTTCGTCTCCATACAACCATCTATATGCCCTATTTTACTCTGTGCAATTTTTCCCATCTAATTTATATAATACTTGCCTTATTATATTATATTTGCAAACTGGATGGGCCTTTGGATCATAAGATCATAGGCGATTACTAGGCTAATGGCCCCAGGGCCCTTACATGCCTAGCCAAATTCAACCCATGGTGTCTGATACAAGCACACACTAAAATCAGCACCTATTGCCCCTGTCCAAGAGGGACACAGGTAGAATCCCCCAGGGTGAATTTCTGGTCACCCATCCCATCGTCCAAATTATACTTAAATAGAGCCAATGTGAGGCTTTGTTTAACATGAATAGTGTAGATCAGTGTGTAGTGTACCTAGTCAGACACTATAGTTAGACAGCATGTGCATATAAGTTACTGAGCACATGCAAAATCAGTGCCATTTTGTATAGCCATTCAGTGTGAGTGCAAGCTTGTATGCAGATGCATATGTGAGTGTGTTAGAAATAATGAGTCAGTCAGTAAGCTTATCATGTTTGAAATATAAGTTCCAGTTACAGCTCCTGATGTGTTCATGTACAATAAACAACTTGAACCTATCCCGTGCCTCAGTGTCTCAGTTGAAAACACGAGACATGAGACATGGTGTCAGAATGGGATCTGAAGTTAAAGCAGTTAGGAAACCATGAGGCACACAGTTAAAAGTGAAGTGATATACAGGACTGAAGTCACAAGCAGGTCAGTGGTTATTTGAAGGTACTTCAATTAGTTTAAATGATTTTCAGTCACCAAACATGTGGTATAGCAGTTGAAGTTTTCAAAATAATTACTGAGTTATTCGAAATGTCCAAAGTAGCAACGTAATTATTTAAAGTGTTTGAAAAGGCTATAATGTCCAAATTTTTTCATAATGTATAACTTTTTAGCAGTAACTAAGACTTTTTGAAGTGTCCAAAGTGTCGGGAGCGTTCAAGGTATTTACAGTGTTAAAATAAAGTATTTTTCTGAGAGATTATTGTTGTGCATTAGAGCATAATTACAAGTGCCAGGTCTATATTTATATTTAAAGGAACTTTGTTGTTATGGCAAAGGGATTTTGCAGACCTGAACCATTGGTGTTTGATAATAATATTGCTGAGAATTGGTGAGTGTTTGAGCAAGAATATGCTATTTTCATACAGGCTGCATTTTCTGATAAAGACGCACACACAAGAACATTTATACTTCTCAATTTAGCTGGCTCAGAGGCCATTGAGTGAGAATGTTCATTTGTGTATGCAGGGGAGGGGGAGAACCACCATATTCTGATAAAGGCTGAATGCGGGAAGACCCTGAGTTCTTAAAATGTAAATTTAGAGAACTATGTAACCCTCAAATGAATATTGCAATGGAAAGGCACAAATTTTACACAAGAAATCAAAAGCCTGGTGAAACTGTTGCTGCATACATTGCCATCTTAAGAAATAAAGCTAAAATATGCAGATTTTGTGATCTATGAGATGAGTTAATAAGAGGCTGTCTTGTATGTGGTGTTAATAATGATGCAATGAGAAAGATTTTGCTTTGAAATAGTGAATTAACACTGAGTTTTGCCAAATGCATGAGATTACAGAAAAGTATACCATTATGTTCATGAATAAGAAAAGTATGTTTGCAGTATCTGCTAGTGTGAATGTTAATATTGTGCAACAGAAAGCTAAGATGAGTAAGAAGTATAAACTGAAGGGTGTGGCACCCAACCTTATTGTTAACTGCCGCAATTGTGGAGGCAGTCATGAACCTAAATGGCAAAAGTGTTTAGCTTTTGGTCAGCAATGTCACAAATGTAAAAAGTGGAATAATTTCAAAAGGCTTTGCAAGCCTAAAGTGCAGCAGATTTACATTAAAAGTGAGTATCCAAAGAAACAAGTAGATCAGCTAGAGACTGTAGCAAACTCCGATAGCTGTGAGCAAACTTTCTGTTGATGGTGTCTCTGTGATTGATGAAACAGTTAATACAGTAGACTGTCCATTGTCAGCAAAGAATGAAATATTTTGTACTGTACAAATTAATGGGAAACCTATAGAGCTTAAAGTAGACAATGGATCTAAGTGCAATGTTAGATCAGCACAAATGTTTGCTAAAGTAAAAGCTGGTGAGAAACTTGATTCAGCAAAGTGTGCAAAACTAGTTGCTTATGGTGGTGAAGAGATTCAAACTGATGGTGCAGTAATTCGTTCATGCCATTCAGCTGGAAACAGCTATGACTTGCAGTTTTACGTTGTCAAAAGACACGTGCAGTCACTGTTAGGCCTCAAAGACAGTCTGAGAATGTGACTGATTTCATTTAATAAAGAGGTTCACCATACAAGTATGAACAACAAAAATAGTTTTACACAGAATATTTTTAGTGAATATGCCGATATTTTCAAAGACGAGCTTGGTAAACTTCCAGTCACATATTTCATGAAGTTAAACCATGAAGTAAGTCCAGTTGTCAGACTAGCACAGAATAGTAAAGTAGCAATGCAGAGTAAAGTAAAAGTAGAACTAGACATAAAGGTGAATTTAGGTGTCCTTACTCCAGTAGAAGAACTGACTGAATGGGTATCCTCCATGGTTGTAGCTCATAAGAAAAGCTCAGATGATATTTGAATATGTATTGATCCAAGAGACTTAAACAAAGCACTTAAGCATCCTCATCATCCAATGCATAAAGTAGAAGGGGTAGCCACTCTGATGCCAAATTCCACTTTTTTTTCAGTCTTAGATGCAAAAAGTTATTTTTGGCAAATTTCACTGAATCACAAATCTTCATTGTTAACTACATTCCGTACACCATTTGGTAGATACCGATTTTTGAGAATGCCATTTGGAATTAATTCTGCTAGTGAAGTTTTTCAGTGTGCCATGGAACCGTTTTTTTCTGGTTATTCATGTGCTATTATAGTTGATGTAAAACAAGAAAAATTCACTGAAACCACTCTAGCAGTGAATAAATGTAAGACTTTATTATGCAACTCTGTAGTTTCATTAAAAGCTTTCTCAGATGTATCAACAAGAATAAGTGTAAAACAAGTTTACTACTTTAGATTAAAAGGTCACATGATAAATGAAATAAATCACATGATAAAATCAAACCTTCTGTTGTAAAGGTTTCAACAGAAGTTTTAAAGACAGTTTCATTTAAATCTGATAAAATGTGAGCTTGCCTCCAATAGTGGAAAACATGTTGATAAAACTAACAGAAGATTAAAACATTGTATTAGTGGTCACCTATCAGAAATTAACAGAAGGCTGAATATAAATGCACTTTATAAACATATTTCTATAAATTATCCCACACATTATTGATGTACTTATTTTTACTGGATTCACCAACAGATTACTTCTTGTTTTTGTGAGGACTATTATAGTAGATGACATTATTGTTGGAGGCAATGGTGAAAACATACATGATAGGAACCTCAGGAAAGATCTAGACCATGCACGTGAAGTAAATCTTAAACTGAATCCTCAGAAATCTAAATTTAAACTGAAAGAAGTTACTTATGTGGGACATTTGTTTATCAGTTCTGGCTTACAACAAGATTCATCTAAGCAAGCAGCAATTCTTGAGATGCCAGTTCCAGAGAATAGGTTCACAGGTTAGTATTAGGCTAATTGCCCTTATGGACCATTTTAAGCCTAGCCAATTACCCCATGTCAGAATCAAACCCTGTGCCTTGTGTTTCTAAGGTAAGCACCTTAACCATTATGCCAACCTCCCACCCCTTATGTCACATCTTTACATTGTTTTCTAAGTATGGTCAACTATTCAGGAAAGTTCATCCCAGATTTAAGTGAGCTTTCTGTCCCATTACGTGAGTTGACATGCAAAAAGGTAAACTGGTCCTGGTTGGAACAACACCAAAGAGCATTTGATATTCTGAAAAAGAAAATTGCTAGTACACCCACAATGAGATATTATGATGTTCACAAACCTGTAACTCTTTCATGTGATGCTTTAAAGTACTGCCTTGGTGCAGCATATCTTCAAGAAGGTATACCAGTAGCCTATGCATCAAGAACCTTAACCCAAACAGAAATGCATTATGCACAAATAGAGAAAGAACTTTTGGCAGTAGCATTCACATGTTCGAAGTTCAATGATTATATTTATAGCAGACCTATCCAAATAGAGACTGATCACCAACCACTAGTGACAATTCTGAAAAAAACAATACATACATCCCCAGCACAACTGCAATGCATGAAGTTAAAATTGCAAAAGAACAATTTCAATATTGCTTACAAAAAGGGCAAACACTTATACTTTGCTAATGCTTTGTCATGTGTGCCCGGACAAACGACAGAGCAGCATTTGCGAGGAAAAATATATCGTATCTGGGAGTTCTGTGTGACTCCCTATCCCCCAAAAACTAGTCACCTTGTATGTATCTCTCTGATGTTAGACTGGGGTAAAGACACAAACTGCCACAGTCATATATTTCAAATGGCTGTTGTTAAATATATATACAGCATGCCACTTCACCTCTACCCAAAAAGACAGCCAATTTCTGTATATCTCTCTGAAGTCAGATTCAGGCATAACTGAATGAACAAACATAACACAATAACTTGTTGTTGCTGTTGTTGCTGTCAGCATGGGTTTAGCTAAACGGGTCTATATTAGAACATCGAAGTTTTAAAACATCAAATGTTCTAATATCGACCCCAAAACAGCAAACGCTGAAAATAGCGAAGCTGCAGAACACCAAATTTTTTCCTAGGGAAAGAATTTGGTTGGCCGTTTCTGTGGCTTCGCTATTTTCAGCACTGTGGTGGAAAGTTATGGGTCGGGTTCAGGTAAGTGTGCGATTGTGTGAACGTTAGGGTTAGGGCGCGGGTTAGGTGAGTTAGGGTTCTGGCGCAGGTGAGGTGAGTGTGCGATAGTGACAGACAGGGTTAGGGCAGGGTAGGTGAGTTAGGGTTAGGGCACGGGTCAGGTGAGTGTGCGATAGTGACGGACCTTAGGGTTAGAGTTTGGGTTAAGGTAAGTGGATAGATAGTAGTATGTACAGTTTAGTGTAAGGTAGATGTAGTACTTTAAGTGTATGTGAGTGGAGTGCTGTTTTTTGGTGTGCTTGTGTTGTGTGTGTGTGTTTCTCAGAACAGCAATTTTTTTTCCCAGGGAAAAAAAAATTGCTGTTCCGGGTGTTCGAGATTTTAAGCTTTCGCTTAAAAGGGGTTGATGAATTAGCATTCGCTTTTCTAAGCATTCGCTAATTCAATATAGAACCAGCTAAGCATACACTTTCTACTGTACAGTGTACATTTTTCTTTGCATCACTCAGAAACATTGCAACTTTTTACAGGACAGATTATTTTTCAACTATTTAAATTAATTAATGCCTCAAATAACAACAAGTACATAACTTGCTTACAGAGAGGATTGCAAATTTAAAAACATTGTCCTTGATAGTTTTAGAAGGAACCACTGAAAATGATGAGTACATTCATTAACTGTAAGTGGACAGCATTTTCAATGATGTGTTTATTTTTTTTGAAGTGCCAGGTGGGTTGGGGGGACATTAAAGGAGTTCATGAGTATAAAATGGAATTTTCCGGCTACACCGCTAGTTGCCAGATGTGTATAACTGCATGCCTCCTTATACCTACCCCACCAAAAATAACCACCATGTAGCCATCTCCATGGCTAACAGCAGCTAGTCTAAATTCCAACTAGATGTGATAAAAAATCTAAAAGGGAATCCATCCTTGATTGGGTCCTAACTAACAACTCCACATTGTACCCCCACACAGGCAGTCTCCCAGGCACCTTAAGTGACCACAACATAATATACCTTATACATAGTAGAACAAGCATATGCAAAACCACTAACTATAAATCCACTAGAAACACAAAAAGTTTCTCTCCTGAGGTCCTCAATACTTTACTCTGTAACTGTGACTGGACCCCCTAAAAACCCTCCTACTTGACCAGGCTGTAGCATATTTCAACAAAACATTTCTACAGTACCTAGACACTGTTGCTCCATTGCACAAAATCAAGGTTAGAACCTCTACAAACCCCTGGCTCAGTAAAGAAACCAAACAAATCCTCAAGTCCAGAGACACTGCCTGGCTTTACTATCAAAAGACCAAAGAAACACAAAGCCTAACTAAGTACCAAGAACTGAGCAACCGTGCAAAAAAATGCATTAGGCTGGACAAAAAAATCCTACTAAACAACATTACAAACTAAATACCAACACAACCCCCAAAAATTATGGAAAAATGTAAACCAGCTACTAAAACCCACCCAAAAGACTACCCCAAAACTAACCATCCCGACCCTAAATTTCCCATCAAAACACAATTCAACTTTCACTTTGTGAACTCAAGTCTATCCTTAGTATCACAGGACAATTCCTACCTCCCTATCCACCCCAACACAAATAACACTAATACATGCTTTACCCTCAAAACAGTTTCCACCACTTCAATCAAAAGCATGCTCTCCAAACTAAAAACCTCATCAACAGCAGCTGACCTACTCCCCAGCTATTTCTTGAAACTCACATCAGATGCTATTGCTATCCCAATCTCCACTCTCATAAACAGATCAGTTGTTGAAAACTATGTGCCTAAACTCTGGAAAATATCCTATGTTACACCCATACATAAAGGCGGGACCTCCACTGAACTTAATAACTACAGACCCATTGCTTTACTCTCCCCCCTGGCCAAAATCTTAGAAAAATCCATCCATACCGAGGTGCTAAAATATCTCCCAGACAGCAACATCCTGTCACCTACTCAGCATGGTTTCAGACCTGCCCATAGTACCACTGCAGCCCTCCTCTGCTTCACAGACACAGTAAACCGTCTCAAAAACAAAGGCCTGCAGGTGTCAAGTCTTTTTTTGGATATGTCCAAAGCATTTGACACAGTCTCACACCAAATCCTGCTAAACAAACTAAACCAATATAACCTATCAAATTCCACTCTTACCTAGTTCCAAAGCTACTTAACTGACAGGTACCAAGCTGTGAAATCGGAAAATTCTCTCTCTCCTCAGCTGCCCATAACTATAGGAGTCCCACAGGGTTCTATCTTAGGACCACTACTATTCACAATCTTCACAGATGACCTCCATACCTCCACACAGCATGCATCTATCATTCAGTATGCAGATGATACTACCTTAATCTGTGCTGCACAAAACATTACCACCCTCTTGCAAACAACTCAACTAGCATTCTCTGACATTGAAAACTACCTTACCAAAGCCCAACTTATCCTCAAGCCAAAAAAAAAACTCAGCTTATGATTATAACCAGTTCTAACAAAAATACTGATAGCAGTCAATTCACTATCTACTCCACAAATGTTACTCCAATCGTTCCAGTGGCACAGGCTAAGCTATTGGGAATAACCATAGACTCCCACCTAAAATTTGATAATCATCTCAACTTAACTATTAAAAAAGTACATGGCAACCTGGGATCACTCTACCGTATCAAACCATTTCTTACCAACAACACAAGATCAGCCATTGTTTGCTCCCAACTTCTATCCACCCTATTCTATGCATCTCCCATTCTTACTAACCTCAACAAAACTGAACTAAGCAAAATGGAAGCCTGCTATAACAGAATTGCCTGCTCTGCTGCAAATTGCTCATATAGAACTAATCACTGTACTGCTTTGAGACAGCTCCAGTGGTTTGAACTGCCTGACCTAGAATCAGCTCTGCCTCTGTCAGTCTATCTATTACCTCCCCAATAAGTGTCCTGCCTCAGAAACCTAGTACAACATCACTCAGCCAAAAGACCTCTTAGATCATCAAGCAAACTACTACTACAAGTCACCAACAGCTACAAAAGCTTTGGAGATACACTATATAGTAGTTCAGTGGCTAAAAATGGAACTGTCTCCCCACTAGCATACAAAACAGGGCCTATATTATAACAACAAATGATCAAATGATCACACGTTGTTATATCGAACTCTAAAGTTTGAATTCACAAAACATCGAACAACCAAAACAGCGATTTTTTTTCCCAGGGGAAAAAATCCCTGTTCCCAAAAAAAAAAAGACATTAAAACATTGCATAAAGTGCGGCTGTGCCTCCCACACCCCCTACTTAAATATACCAACTCCAAGATCGCACTTCAATGCCGAAAATGGCAAGGTGACGGAAGTGGCCAAGCGACTTCTTTCCCAGGGAAAGAATTTGTTTATATGCCGCTTTGTCATTTTGCCTTTTCGACATTTCAAGTTCGACCAAGACATATTCGACAAAATGCATCTTCGGTCATCTGACAGGAACCCTACAAAACACATCATCCAAAGCCTCCTTTAAAAACCTCATTAGGAAACATCTCAAGCAAAGTTGGCAGTGCCATGATTGCTCCCCAGGCTAGTGAAAGCGGATAAGGTACACATACTAAACCTAGAGTACTTGATAATAGTTTTCACTCTTACTCACAAACACTGGCTAATGCACAATGTATGTAATGTACCTGTGTACTATGTATGTATTCTACCTATGTTCCAAATTTCAGCTGTACACCACAAATCTATTAATTACCTTTATTTTTAAATTAAAATTTTCTTGTTTGTTCTCTCCACTGTAACTGTTGATGTGCTGCATACCACTGTATAAACATGTCTATTGTAATTTGTGTGCATACTGAGCATGTCTAAATATCGAAATGTATCTGTAATTGTTCTATGTGGAGCTTTTTTCCACAGGCCTCTGCTGAAAAAGGGCCTTTTCGGCTCAGTCAGACACCCCCGGTTAACCAATGTAAAATAAATAAATAAATAAATAAATAAATAAATAAATGTGTCGCGTGTTTGATTGTAAAGAAAGTGAAAGTAATAACAATCACACCAATGTATTCCAACTTGTTCCTAAATCGTGTGATGCCCTAAAACAAGATTTAGTGATCTTCTGTGCAAGCCTCTGAGATTTGTTGGGGGTGGGCTAAAGAAATAATAATCACATTGTCCACAGCCACTGCACAAACTATAGTGGCATTTTATCCACACCTCAGAGGGCTGATTATAAGAAAAAATTTAAAATAATAATGACCACACAGTATCCACACACACAAGCTACTGCAATTTTCTGTGCACACCTCTAAGCAAGGCTGGTTTAGCTAGATGAGGTTGTGCTATTATCCACAGATAACAATATAGTATATTACTATTGCTATTACCATTTTTAGCACAGACACATTGACACTGCCCTGAAACCCTGAAAGCCAAGTTTGTTACAAGATGCACAAACCAACACAAGCAAACAAGCACACACAGCACATTTACCTAAAGCCAAAATTGTGGAATGCTAACTCACCTACATCACACCTTTGGAATGCTGAAGGAAATCAGATCACATGGATTAATCCACACAGACACAGGGAGATCATGCAGACTCTACACAGAAGAAGCCACTCCCAGTAACTCAACAAAAGCTATGTGCTGTAAGATGGCATTGCTACTCACTGCACAACTGTACTACAGATCAGTTAATGTCATATATATCCTGTTCCTGCTAGGTCATCAAATATATCCACTTATCATATCCAGTGCTCATGCTTGTGATAGAAATTGAAAGAAATAGCTAACTTGTTAGTCTGAAACACACACGCGCGCGTGCGTGCGCACTAGCCATACTGGTTTTACATTAATTTTTACAAATACATTGCTTGACACTATTCTTGTCAGGCCAGATCACTGACCACTGTTTAACAGTGGTCAAACAACATCAGGGGTAAGTTACTTCTATCCACATATGACCACTGTACATATCAGTTGCTTCCACTTTATTGAGTATACATCAGACCTCAAGTTATGGTTAAAAAAATAAATAAATGACACAATTATACTGTAGTTCATCTTGCATCACACAAATTCACACTCTTCTTGCAAAATCATATTAGTGACTGTTTAAACCAAGCAAACAACAAGAGGGTAAGTTACTTTCATCCACAGATAGGCCTCACTCCCACCCTGAAGTTATAGCCATTTCTGTGGACTCATCAGACATCTGATTGTGATAAAATGATGGCCATGTAATATTTTCAGCATTGCTCCATACATTAAAATATTCTAAGTTGTCTCACAGAGATCACATTAAAACTGCAAAGCCAAAATAGTAAACAAACAGCAGTTCATAGGTTTGTAGGTCAATACTAGGTTACCAGTGTGCAGAATATTACAAACCTTGCCAACAATTAGAGGTTAGAATCAAATCCTGCACCTTGTATCTGTGAGGTAAAGATGTTAACCATTATGCCAACCCATCCCCTGCCAACCCCTCCCCCAGATAGTAAATAATAAGTTTCCACCAGGCAGCTTCTGCAGTTCCGGCTAATTTGTCTAATGCCTCTATTATTAAAAAAATGCCCTGTCATCTTTTTTCGTGAAAGAATCAACTGTGGAAACAAAGGCACCAAATCAAGGATAGTCTACATATATATATATATATATATATATATATATATATATATATATATATATATATATATATATGGTTTGCTATCATTATGTCGACGTGCATTTGTACGGCTATGAAGTATTCGAACATCAGATGTTCGAATACTTCATATTATGGCAGGTGACATGAGCGAAGGTTTGCTTCGCAATTCTAACTTTCGGTTATGGGAGGGGATCGCGGTACAGTGCGGTTAGGGAAATGCATCCCTTTCCTCACTGTAGTGCGATCTCGGAGTTGGAATATTAAGTTAGGGGGGTGGGGGCACAGCCCCACAGAGTGCAGGAGGGCACAGCCCCCCTGCATAACTGTGTGTTCGGTTAGGTAGGTAGGTGATTATGGGAAGGGTGGGCATGCTGTGTATCGCCGTAAATGTCGCAAGCGACATTTTCGACAATACACCCTTGTTTTTGAGTTTACTATTATTTGAAAATGTTCATTTTCGATGCATAAATTCGAAAATAAAGACATTATTTATTTTTACTTTCGAATTTATGATAGTAAACTATATATATATATATATATATATATATATATATATATATATATATATATATATATATCACTATTATATACTTCAAGATTTTTTTTGGAATAAACAGGTTTATATAGCATTTATAGAAAGACAAATGTCTGTCTTTATTCAGCAATGGAAACCCACTATGATTGACCAGGAAACCACAAATTGTATGATGAAGAAATTAAGCATACAATACAGGCTTAGGGACATTCACAGCTCCCAATTTAATAATGAGGAGCACCAAAAATCAAGGAGACTTTTCAAATATTACTCTAAGTCATTTACAACAGTAACAGAACAACAGTATGCATTTTTTGAGCAATAAGTAATATGCAACTTTAATGTCTAGCATTACTGACCGACTGTCATCTTTAGCTACTTAACAGAAGAGACAGGAAAAAAATATGAAGCAATAGCAGTGGTATTTTGTAAAATTAGAGGGAGTTTAAAAGGTGAAATTAGGGACCATAAACAGCTACTATGCAGGTAGGTCCACCATGTAATACATCCAGTTGCTTACCAGTGCCAGGATAAAAAGAATACCTCTTCCTCATGCTCTTGATTGTAGTCCTGCTATTACTTTCCACATTGTCTACCCACTTCTCCTAGTTCCAAATCCATAGCCTCCCTACTCCTTGTCATGTAATAGCAAACAGTATAATGTTATGCAAACATTTTCTGCCGAATTTTTGGAAGATAATAAATTCACTTTTTTACTGCTGTCCAAGAGTTGCATATGTGTCCCCAGTATCATGCATGTTGAGTGATAAAATTGTGATATTATTTTTTGATAAACACACACACGTACACACTCTAACCCTGATACTACTCCTGACAAAGCCAGGTCTAGCATAAGATGTGGACATGCAAGCAGAGAGAAGGGAGGAGTACCAGAATGAAGAAAGGACATTTTGTTTGTTTGCAAATGCAAGCATACACACACACACACACACACACACACACACACACACACACACACACACACACACACACACACACACACACACACACACACACACACACACATACACACACACACACACACACACACACACACACACACACACACACACACACACAAACACACTCACACATGCACACACCAGTAGCAGCAACTTGTATGAAGGTATACACCAGAGATGCTTGCTTGTGATCAAATTAAATAATAAATATATAAATAATGTCCCAAAAATGTATTTCCCTGCCACTCTCTCAACTTATCTTAGTAGTCAGGGACCAAGACCCAAGATCAAGGATGGATTTTAAATACTGCTGATGGATTTTAAATACTGCTGTAATGTACTTAGAAAGTTGTCAGAATAACATATTTTGCATTTGTAAGCATTTCCTACAGGATATGAAGTCGGAAACTCGTGTACGTCTTTAATTAGTAACTGTAATCCACAACAATTTCCAAGAAAACCACAACTTTTACAAGGAACAGAACAAAACACAATGCAAGATCAGGGATAGTTGAGATTAATGCTCTCTGTTCACAAACGTGCACCCATACGTGCGCATGCATATGCCCACACACACACACACACACACACACACACACACACACACACACACACACACACACACTCTCAGCCATCACTTACAGCCATTTGCATCACTGCATGCAACTCAGATATTTGCAGCAACCCTCCCTCTGCTCTCCCACCTCTTACCTCAAAGACAAATTAATAGTTTCAGAGACTCAAAAACAGGGACAGAGTTTAAAAGCTGCACTTAGAAAGCTGCTAGAACAAAAGACTTTACATGCATTTTCTGAAACATACCAAGTCTGAAACTCAAATTACAGACCAAAAATACAAATTTTATAAGGAACAGACCAAAAATATAAAGTAAATATCATTCTGCAAAATTAGGGGCATTAGAGAGGAATTAGTTAATGTCTTCTTTTTTCCTTTTTTTTTAGAGTGGCATGTATGCCTGTCTCTTACTCCAAACTGCATCACTATCACCCTGCAAACTTAAACTAGAGATTCAAAAAATCCTCCAACCTGAAGCAGACTGAGTAGGAATTAAGTCTGCATTATTATAAATTTTACAGCTGCCCATAACTCCTGCAGTCAGAGTGGCTCTTGAGGATCAGCTGACAAGGAAATCATCTTCGCAGACCAATCATGGCCTAGGAGCTATGTCAAACATGTTGGCTAAAGGGCAGTTGAAAACAGACTGTGCCACCAAAGTGTTGTACTTGAAAGACATGCACTAACAAGGGAGCTTTAGCTCTCCTACCTCCCTTGGTAAATTCTACAAATATGGTGCTGTCAGGAACTATGAGCTAGGAGTGCTTTTCTGTCCTTAAGTTATTTGTTTATTTATTTGTTTATTTATTTGCTTATTTATTTACTTATTTGTTTATTTATTTATTGTTTGTTTGATTTATTTGCATTTCTTTACTTAGAATGAACAAACAAATAAATGTCAGAAAAGCTCCCCTGCATGAACAGCACACGAGGCAACCACCTAGTTAGCCTAAGCATAAGTCTGGCCATGAATGGTTCTCAAACTCATCTTCTTTGTACTGCCAACATCCAAAATTACAATAGATGCAGCAGTGATCAGAGAGTCTAATTGGTCAGCTCAGTGTATTTAGCTAGTCAATCAGGCAAGATCACAACAACCAGTAGGGTTGAAGGGAGTTCAGACATAACTATTGCTTATGAATGCCACTCATTACAGATCCAGTTTGCCACTGTAATATCACCATTAAGTAAGAAACATTTGAGGTGGGAGAGGAATATTACATGAGTTTCTAAAAGTGAAATGCAATGGCACATACGTTCCCCATGTACCCCAGAGGAGAAAGCAAGAACAATGCAGGAATTTTATGCACTAGCATACTTCCCTGACATTTTGGGACCCATAGATTACATCCATACAGAAATAAAAGCCCCACCTGTTGAACAAGAAAGGAGGTGCATCAACAGAAACGGATACCACTCTATAACCTCTCAGGTTGTCTGTAATGCCCAGGTGATCATCTAGAATGTCTGTGCAGGTAACCCAGACAGCTGTTACACATATAGCACACCTGTCAGTTGTTTACAAGATTTGCTAGGAGTGACATTCCACAAGGGCATCTAGTGGGGGATGTAGGTTAGTTTTTTAAGCACCTTTATTGAATTATCACTTGTGACACTGGCAAATTTACATTTATAAAAAGTAATAAAACTATTAAATTAACATTAACAAACATTATAGTTCACATATATTGTTATATATCATACAACCTAAGCAGCATTACATAATTTATTCAATTCTTGCCTGTTTTTTTTAAACAAGAAACATCTTTATTAAACCATGACTTGGCCCATGACAACCATGAGAAACTCACTTAACCCCACCAAGCAAGGATGCAGTGATGTCTACTCTCAAATTAGGAATATCATAGAACATGCTTGCTCAAATCAAGGTTTCAATGTTTAGACACATCAGGAGGTGCCCTGCAGCATGGCCCAGCCACCTCTGATGAAAAAGTTACAGTCAGTTCCATGCTGCACAATGTCATTCTCAGGACACAGCTTCAACAGGGAGAACTTAGAGGCAGGACTATAGTTTCCATTATGACAGGTGTGACCAGCAACTCCAGCAGATGCAGATGAGGAGTCTGAGGGAGAACTACCAGCTGCAGATGCTTCCCGCAGATGTAGGCATGCACAATGGCTAAGAGGCAAATGATAGCACACACTGAATACCTAAAAGAAAGAAAGAAAGAATAACAGCCTTTAGCACATGCAAATATTTAAAAATAAGCCTGGCAAACTACACAAGCTTTATTTAACCTTGCAATGGCTGTATTCTGTTAGCATCAGACACAGAATACCCCCACCCAGGAGAAGGCTCACATTTGCATTATTACCAAGGTAAATCTGGAAACTGTATGGAAAACGTAAAACAGTTACATAAATGATTACTGTGTAATGCAAATTTGCATATGTCCCTAAGGTGAAACATGTCCCAGGTGTACAGTAATATCAGTAGTATTTTATGAATGAAGTTTGCAATACAATGTAATGGACTTTTCCCACTAATGTGCATCAAGCCTTTCAATGTACCACTGTATATAAACCACAGAGCAGGTCAAGGGTAGCATCATTTGCACAAGTATAACAGTGAGCAAAACCTAAGCAGCTACTTTAACGGCATATGTAACAACAGTAATATAAATACAGTTGAAGGTCAACAATTACAGAAGCAATCATTCACAACTCATTATGAGTAATGATTAAAAGCATTTATTCTGCAGTACATTTACATTAAAGGAAGTTTCTGAGTAAGCAAGCAAGCATTAGCTATTGACTCTGAGCATCAGATATATATTCAACCCAAAGTTACAAAGACACGTGCAAAATGAAAGGCACAGTCATCATCACTTGCACTGTGGTGGGGGGAGGGGGCAAGACGGCAAACCTGACACCAAAGAAGTGAATATGTGCAGGTAAAATAAAATGTATTCCATAAGTATCTAAATTTCAGTGCCAGTAGAAACATATATTTTGCAGTCAACAGCATTGTTTAGATAAGTAGATTGTGCGCGTGTGTGTGTATGCATGTGTGAGGTTGCATGGGCAAGTATTTGTTGTAAGTGCATGTCTCTGCATGAGCACAATCAAGCACTGTCCTAACACTACATCCTGGCATCTCGAACAGGTGTGAGCAGGGAATGACAGATTAGTCAGTTTTGTGTCATCACCCCAACCATGAGAACTATCTCTGCCAGGAGTTGCACTTATAGTTCTATGTCCCTGGCTAGAAGTTGGTGTGCTAGCTGATCATGTCTGATGTAGTCTGGATGACCTCTCATCATGACTACATCCAGAACCATGACCATGTGACCTACCACATCTGGGTATGGACATCACAATCACTGAAGGAGCAGTGGAACTACTGCCACTATGAGAGCAGGATCTTGCAGAGCTACATCAGCTAACACTTGATGGCATAGTGGTTCTACAGCCACATGGATGATAACCCTCCCCCAGCAGATGCTCTATTACAGATACTGCCCAATCTAGTATGTCATTCTTCCTGTCCAGGGAGTCACCCACATGGTTCAGGCAGTCCTACACATCAGAATGCACAATGTTTAGTACTCACACTGTTCTTCTGAGGCCCTTGTGGAACTTCCCTGTGCCTCAATGATGATGTTACCAGGATGCAGTGTTAGTGAACTCCTGGAGCTACAAAAAGGAACCCTGGGAAAGGAACCAATTGGCAGACATGGTGAACTTTCCCCTTCCTCCACTCTGTAGTGCAATCTCGGAGTTGGTATATTTAGTTAGGGGAGGGGTGGGGCATGAAGCCCTCTACTTGGAGGGGGTTTTGTTTTGTTTTGCTGTTTATTGTTTTGCCCTGATGGTCATCTGGTTCCTTTCCCAGGGTTCCTTTTCATAGTTCCAGGAGTTTGATATAATAATATTCAATGAAGCAAGGTTCGATGAAATGGGATTTGATAATGTAAGTACTCGATATTTTGAAGTAAATCTGTTTGAGCTCCTGGTCGTGTAGTGACAATCTGGTCCATGGAGTTTGTGTGTACAAAATCCATTAATTTCTGGGCTTGTATGTTTGGTGTCATATATGATTCCCAGTTAATATTGGGGTGATTAAAGTCACCAATGCGTATGGTGTTGGATTGAATGGTGAATGTTTCCAGCAAGCTTAAATACATGTTATGGGTTTCCTGGGTCATAGAGGGGGGCTTATAGCTTTACAAGGAAGTGGTATGGGATTTTGCCTGTGGTGATTTGCAAATGGAGAAGTTCAAATGCATTGTCCTGTTTGACCAGCCTTGAGGTGAATTTATTTTTAATGTGAATTGAAACACCTCCACCTTTAGTCCCTGTGTGTGGTAGTAGCTGGTCAAAATGTATGAAAGGCATTATAGCCTTGCACTGCTGGTGTGCTCTCCATGGCTTTAAACCATGTCTCAGTGACTGCACAGATGTCAGCATTCTCTAGGGTGAGGAGAACTTATAGGGAGTGGAATGTCTTGTTTAGTTTTCTAAAATTGAGCAGTAACACCTTTAGATTTTCTTGGTTTTGATTTGCTATGTCAGAAGTACTTTCAGTTTGCCATTGCCTAAAAAGGCACTATGGGGAAAGACAATGTTTCAGCTAATATTCGAAAGCCTATGAGAAGTGCAGACCAACCCTTGCAAAGTAGCGTAGTCTGTTGACCATCTCCTTCCATGCTGACAAATATTGCACCCCCTAGAATGGCACCAGAAACTAAGCCAATTATTAAAGTCAGTTATCTTCTGTTTGTTTTGTGGCATCATCCTTGGGAGAAGGTAAATTGTTGCTCAATGCTGGAAATTAAACTAATGTAAATATAAGAATATATGCTTTTGCACTGATTGAAATGGTTTGTTCAATTATGTTAAAGCATGATAAAAGTAAAAAAAAAGGTCTTCTTTAATAACTTGAATGCCAGCTACTTGAGATTCACACACATTCAGATATATGTATATATATATATATATATATATATATATATATATATATATATATATATATATGTGTGTGTGTGTGTGTGTGTGTGTGTGTGTGTGTGTCTAATCTATCAATATACACACACAGCTAATTGATGCCGCTGCATTGAAAATATTCTTACTGAAAAAAAAAATCAGTGGACCAACACTACAACTGATCAAAAAATGAAAATAAATAGCTTCCTTTTTAAGACTGGCTAACCAAAATCCTGCCATTAACTTCAAGCACATGTTGTGTGAATAGTGGTAATTTTTTGTAAAAGGTTTTTCCAAAGGTAAGGTATAGAGCTGAGGTTAGGGCAGAAGCAGAGTTAAGAGTTACAGTTAGTACACATTAGCATACATTACTAAGGAAGGGCAAGAGGGATTTCTAAAAAAGTAATGCAGTCCTAGGTGAGGGTGGGGTTGGGGTAGGTAATGCACACCTTTTTTACTGTGTTACCATCCATTAAAAAGTCCTTTATTTTGCGCTTTAACTCTGACAACATGCTTCTATTTTTTGAACCTAGATAGTTTCACTACAGATAATGTACTAAGACCTAAGCCCTATATGTTCCTTCAGCCTTGTTAGCTGCCTTATAACTGAGCAACTTCAATAGTAAGCTCAGGGTAGGATCAGATAGCAGATGTTAAGAAACATGGAAACTATACAATTCATGCTTCAAAGATAACAGTATGCTTGTTAATTAATTTGCAAGTGAAGTTGTTCAGGGACTGTTCTGCACAGCATCCAGGAAAGTGCCATCCACATCCATGCAAAAATCAATCAGTCAATCAATCAATCAATCACCTGTTTCAATTTATATGCAAACTAACTGTTACTTAGCTGAAACAACAATACCTCATGAAGAATTGTATTTACCGCTCTTGGTTTATGTTGTAGTCTATGAGGTAATTGTTATGGATTAAAACTTCTTGTGTGCATAATTTCTAAATATGTAAATTTAGTTGGTGGGAGTGGTACACTTCAGACTTGCACTGTGAAAAAGCAGTTAAATATCAATTTGTTTAATCTAGGTAAAATAGTGCTATGAGTTGTCATATAAAAAAGATCTTGCTAAAATATGGATACAAAGTGAAACAGTGGTTTATAAAACAGTAGGCCGTACCCTCTACCATGTGATGTTGGAGAACATCAGAATGGGGTATTGTTAGTAGAAAACGCTGATGCTCTGAATGACTTAGGAAGGAATTACACATCACTAGAAGAACTACATCTGTGTCAAATAGCACAGTTTAAAAAGGATATAAATAGTGTTGAAACATATTTGCTTCTCCAGCAGCCATTTTGTGAGTGCAACCAGATTCACTTGAAGCTATTGACAGGAGCAGCCCATCAGCAAGGCAACAACTAGAGATGCCCATGTCTGGACTTATATGCTTACCATTGACAGACTAGGATCAATGAGAATATCTATTTTGTCTCCTGCATCATTATGTGGGGAACAACTTCTGCCACACCTAGTGTTGCTTATGTATCCTAACCACAAAGTTGCATGGTCATGGAGAAATGGAAAGTAGTTCAATCCCTACAATGAGAATTCAAACTGTGAAGGGGGCTGTTCCCCCTTTCTCCATAATATGACTCATCAAAACAGGAGTTGCCATGTTGGGTTAATCAATAAGTGGGACATTTGAACTGTTGCTTGGTAAAAATGGTGTAAACACATTAAAGCTATTCACTAACCTACATGAATAATACTGGATTATGAAACATGACCTATGAGCTAGCTGCATAAAGATACTTTCATCATAAAAAGAGTATGCAGAGGACATGTTAGCATGACAAGGGAGGCTTTAACATTATTGAGAGGACATTGGACTTTACTCTGTTAATTGCACGTGAGAGGAATGATGCAGTCTGTTGGGCTTGTAGAGACAATGACAAAAATAGCAAATGGATTTATGCATACACTTTATAGATACAAAGGGAAGCTGGTGCCTTGGGTAAGGGAATGAGACGGAAAACAGGGATTACTGGGAACTAGGTGAGGACAGTGGTTCCAGAGCTAAGGGTCAAACAATGTAATAGGAGAGGGGAGGCTAGGATAGGGGCTATAGGGCAACTTTTAGGGACAGCAGTAGTTATGATTAAAGATCTAAGAGAAACAATGGGAAAAAACAGTCCTTGTGATCCATCTATACCAACAGATGCATTTGATTCCTCTTTACTTCTGCTATCAAATCCAAATGAATGCATGAAGATGATGGTGGCTGAAAATATACAATCCGTCAAGTCTACTCGAATGCTGTAGTTAGCCTCAGTGTACCTCCAATGCAGCAATCCACCTTCCATCCATCCAGTGCATTGATGAATTATAGCATTTGGCTTCATTCTACCAGAGAAGAGGGCACAGTCCTCCAGAAGCAGCCCTACCAGTGATTTGTAAAATAGGAAAATGTCTGCAGCATCACTTAAGCTCATGTTCCACATAATGTACCCTTGCATCCTGCTAACCTTTCCCCAATTCCTTTTCACTTTGTTTCATATCTGTATTATTTAGTTTGAGGATGATTGTGACCAAAAAACATTTTCCTGTTGTTAAAGCCAAACCTCAAACATGCAAGATTTGTTGGCATTCTCTCCACCAAAGTGTAAAACCTTGATTTTTTCAGTCATTAAATTCTAGATTCTATTGCCATTCTAGACAAATGTAACAGGACATGTTTGGGTCTGGATCTTCTGTATGTCTCTTATTGTAAATCTCAGTGCCAACAGCAAAAAGGCTGCTCTTGCTGTCCACCATATCTGAAACAAAAATAAAAATCAAAACCCGTTTCAACACTGAATCTCATAACATTTCACTCATAATTAGCTTTTACCCTGAAAGTCCTACCCTCTCTCCCAAAACTGCCTTTGGTCATTTAGCTAGTTTCCTATCCACCTCATCTTCCTCTGCTTCAGAGACATGCTCTTTAATTTATTCTCTAACCTCCAGTGACATACTGGGTCAGAACCCTTGCTTAATTTTACATTGACTGGAACCAGAAAGCTCCTCTATTCTGTCTAAGTGATAACCCAAACAGAACTGAGTCAGTCGAACTGACAAACACAAACAGCTATGTGTAATCATCCTGTTGCCCATCTGCGTGATAATTAGCATTTAGTAGCTCTGCCTGTTTACCCTACTATATTTTATCCTTAACCTTGTAATGGATGTGAATTTAATAGGACTACACTGACCTAGCTCACTCCTTTGTAAAGCCACCTTTGTACAAAGTAAATTATCATCTCCATCTTCCAGTTGTGTGAAACTACTTTAGTTTCTAAGAGAAACCGTGCAGATCAGATAATGGTAAAGGAAAAAATCCATCCAACTTCTTTAGTACCCATTAGTTCAGACCTTGCACCTTATTTGCTTGTCCATCATCCTACTACTTTTTACTTATGGGATAAGGAAGAAACCTGCACTTTGCAACATTTTTGTATGCCAACATCAGTAAAGGCCTTTGAACATTGCACAAGCGCCTTTAAACAACAAGCATAGAATTTGCTCCAGGATTCAAATCATGGTTAGTAATCAAAGTGTAAAAACAATGGGCCATGCAATCAGACTCATAAAGACAATAACTCAAAATGTCAACTTTAACAAGAAATGCAAGAGAAAGATGTTTTTCCCCCAGCGGACATCTCCCTTGCCCACTCATACAATTTCTACACTATATATACCAACTTTAAGACTGCTCACTCTATGGGGTAAAGGGAAAACATTTTTATCCCCAAAAGTTCTGCATTTTCAGAATTACTACAGCAATAATATGCAACAAAATGACTAAATAAGGAGTTATTTTTGATTAGTAAGAAGTTCTGATGTTAGCTGTCCCAAGCTCAGAGATCTCTTTGTTCAACCCCCCCCCAAAAAATACAAACTGATGCAATATTATAACAAAATTCTTCTAAAAAACAAAACATAGAAAATCAACAAGTGGAAGCCACGTAATGATGGAAAAGTGGTTGCTATAAACAAATGCATCTCTGTCCTCAGCTTAAGTCAAAAAGGACCTCTCACCTCACCTTTACGAACAGCCTCCTCATTTGAAAAGTGAATACTGACAACATTTTATTCACCTACTGGTGTTCTCATGCAGTTTTATACTGCCAAGGCAAGATCAGACAACAGTATCTATAACAAGGAGCACCAGTATCAAATAAATTATAAAATGAAAATACCATCTTTAAAATCTGAAGCAAAGAATTGTAATTCCACTTCAGAATTGTCAACATGTAATCGCTAAGGGACAAATAAAGTTATTCATATTCATAGCCAGCCATCAATATGTATTCTTACTGCAGCACTGAACACAAGGCCCAGATTCGTAGAACCCTCTGGAGTACTTGGCATCGTTTCACAATCATCGATGCCCCCGTGGTGAGCTTGCATGCATCACAGGCTGCACATTCATTACGGTGATTGATTCCTTTAGCTTCCAGCACGCAGTGGGGGCCAAGCTACCAAGGAAAAGGGGGAGATGACTGCATCTGTGAGAGTTAAAGAGGCCTTTCTGAGCTCATCTCTCTCCCATCTAAGTCTCAGAAACTTGGCTTGTATGCTGTGGGTGCTGTTATGCCTTTCCCACTCCTATTAAAAAATCTGTGCTTGATATGAAGTTTAATGAATTGACTGGGAGGAAACCTTTTGCCCCTACTGGTTGAGAATATCTTGTTAACCGAATATTAGCTGGGTAGTTAGATATGCATTTTTTGCAGATATACAGGAATTGTAAAGCCACTGACACTTCCTGTAGAATGTTATGAAATCTAATATTTAGCTGTGCATAAATTTCATGGTTTATATTCTTAAAACATTAATGAGGTTACAACATGAAAAGTGACATTTTAAACTCAGCTCTTAAGATAACATGCTTTGCAAGTTATGCCCATGACATATTTTATCCTTGTTCTGTCAGATTTATCAGGAGTGAACTAATTAACCAAATAGATCAGATTTCACAGAACTGCTGTTGTTACATTAACCATGGACACCAATGATGCCAGCGACTAAAATTTATAAAAATAACCACTGCTGTCATGTTAAGAAAAGTCAGCCTGGTACAGTGACAGTGCATAGAGCAAATGCTGCAGTGTTCAAATTGCAAACCAGACACATAGATAAAGCAGAATAATATATTTCTTGAAGCAATGTTTGGATGAGAATTTATTTTCAAATGAAAAATAAATCATTTGTAATGCTTCTGAGCTCTTTTAAACATGAAAGTAGACTTGAAGATACTTTGTATGTCACAAGTTTGAATTTAAGTATGTTTACACTGCAGGTGTAATTTATTTTAATGTACAATTATCAAACCCCTGTTATACAGTAACACTCTCTGTTTGGCTAAATACAAGTGATTTGTTCTCACATATTGGTTATATTATCAAACAGTGTACTGGAGGCTATAAGGTAATCCATTCATGTTACTCTGAAAAATATTTTTAGAAAGAAACGGCAAAAATAACCTTCTTCGGTTTGTTATGAATAGTTTAATGTTAATGTGAAAAAAAATAAAAGGTGAACCATTAATGATCATTGTATTTCTTTCTGCCTATGGACTTATACCTGTCTTTAGTTTTATGGTTCCTTTTAATAAAACTAATCTCTAAAATATTCTGAAGTGTGGAATACTGTGGCTTACTATTCATTTGTTTTTTATTTCTCTTATTCTTAGAAACCTGGACAGATATTTTATGATATAAAATTCTGCCGTATCAGAACTGCTTAGAATAACTCAGTGCTTCAATGTGCGCTATCCTCATCTTTTCCGAACCTTGGGAAATGACTGCCTCCAGTTACAACATGACCCAAGGTGATTTTTCCTTTAGTTACCTTTCTTCTGTCCTTCGAGACTCACTGCTCTTTGCTTTAAGAGCTGCTCATTCATCTTAAGGTTATAAAAACAGCTTTGACTGCATTGCTTGCTTGCTTGCTGTTTTATCTCAGAAAGTAACACAAGTAACATGTGAGACATAAATATCTGTTGGTGACACATATATGCTTTAAATTTTCTATCTTTTTATAACACTTTAGTATAATGTTGTATATAATGTCTTTTTCTGTTGCAGTACATGTACCCTTCGGAATGATTTTCAATCTTTTTTTATCCCTACAAGCAACTACATTTAGTTGTCAAAATAGCTTGTATATAAATAGATACATGGATTATATAGACAGATAGATAGATGGATAGATAAATAGATAAAGATAGATAGATAGATAGATAGATAGATAGATAGATAGATAGATAGATAGATAGATAGATAATATGGGTGGGGGTGCTTTGATACCAGATATAACAGTATGTGCCTCATTACCCTTTTATCTCCTTCCTCAACTGACTGCCTATTTTCTTATAGACTCTCATGCCCATGATAGTATGTCACGCTAAGGTGTATGTACATCACTGAGTGATTGCACACATTAGCATCTGCTATATAGCATGCATATAGGTATCTAAAGAAAACTATACCCAGAGTCCACAGCACTACAGGTAACATGTACATAGACATAGTTACATCATAATTACATCACTATAGCAGATAGTAGCTGACCTATTCATACTCAGTGATGTAACACAGGCGCAAAAGGTGCAATTGTAATGATATATAAGTATAAATTCATATTTAATGGCTGCTACCTCTAACAGTAATTATGTCTAATAAATAGAACAGTTTAAGTCTGGTATTGACAGCATCTCTTGCAATGACTCAAATCATCACAGGCAGTATGGTATTATATTTATACCTTCTAGGGTGAGTTTGACATAATGGTTAAAGTCTTTGTCTCATAGACACCAGGTGCATGGTCTGATTCAGACCAGGGGTTATTGGCTAGGCTTAAAATAGCCTTTCAGGGCAATTAGCCTAGTATTCACCTATGAACAATCACATAATTAGTAAATTATTGTGTACACTTCAAAACTAGACTATCCCTCAAAATCTGCTATGGCACTTTTCTTACTGGTTGCTCCCCAGCTTATTGTAAATTAAATATATAATGCAAAATAAGTATCTCAAAATAAGAGAAGTAGGATTAAAAAATGTAATTAAAGTATAATTTATCTAATCAGATGCAAACCTATCAGATAAAAAAGTTTACGAATCAGAAGTGATTTTTCAGTAAAATATTACCTGTTAAATCAGGAACAGGCCTAAATTATACATCACAAATATTATTAAGTAATAATTTTGCAACTTAGAAAACTCCTTAATGTGGCACTCTTTAGTTTTATCAGAAAGCAAATCGACCTATTAATGCACACTTTGTGTTGCTTATTGTATATAATGGGAAAACTGCAGTGGTGCATCTTACATAAATATATAAAGGTAACAAAAATAGTAAGCATCTTGATAAGAAATACGTCTTCAGTAGGAAAAACAGTTTCCTTAGGTTATGCAACATTGCTGATACACCATCCGCCAACCAAAACAAAATCCAAAATATCCAGAGACAAAACCTTATTAAGAATTGCTTGATGTATAGCTTACTGGCTTCTCTATTCTTTACCTAACATAGTTGTTTTGTCTTATGAATATATAAGCACCATCTCCTACCAGTTAGATATAAGTAATGATCTATGTGATTTTCAATTTTACTGATTTCATGCTGTAACAATATTCAGAGAGTACCATATCCAGAACTGATGAGAAGTATTGTGCTGTTATTACTGTGTTTACATAACTCATAGTGGCTGCAGACAGAGAGAACAAAACTGAAAAATAAATATTATGAAAAAGGTATCCCAGTAAATAAAATCCTGCTTTAAATTAATACAGAGTGATTATAAATAAAAAAGTGGGACTGGCCAAAAATAATGCAATGATCTAATAGCAAAAAAAGTGATGTAAGGCAAAATGGCTGCTAAATTTTTGCATTACCCGTTTTAATGAAATGACACTTCAAGAAATTGAATGTTCAACTCCCTGGATATTTGACAATCTCAACCACCCCAATCATTTGTTGACCATACGTTCATGGATGCTTACTAGGCTAATAACCACAAGGGCCTTTTTAAATTTAGCCATGCATCCTGATCAAAACAACATTCAACAAAAAACAAGGGAACCATAAATATTCAATTCATGCACATATATAGAATTGAATATATTCAGTGTTATGAATTCTTTTGTGCGGAAAACATCCCTTACACTACAGCCAAAAAAATAGAGTAGCATTCTGAGTGAAATATTAACAACAATTCTATTATTGGCTGAGTCTTGGGAGCAGTTTGTTTAAGTAAAAAGAGTAGCAGGTTTGTTGGGCAGGCACTGATTGGGGCCCCTCCATTTTAATTCTGAACTGAAACAGAGCTGTTATTTTCAAAGACTTGTAAGCATTTTATCCAAATACATTTTTTTATATTAAGTAACACAAATTCCACTGGAGTCACCACACGAAGACAATCACTGGAGATAAAACCTTCTTTATTGACGAACAAGAACACAAGCGCTTTCACGTAGCTATACTACGCTTCTTCAGGTGTAAAAAACATTAAATATGACAGGCTTATATATTGAAATTTTTGGCGCTCAAACCAACTAATTAAACAGTAATTAAACAATTAGATAAATGATTACGTTTTCTCCTCCATATCCCATTTAAAGGAACAGCGTAGAAATGTCATAAGCTCAATAAAAGCCACAGCATAAAAGTCATAAGTAGACTATATTAAACAACAGCGCAACTAATCGCTGTTTAAAAACATGACTGACTGGAACAACTGTCTCACAAAACTGTATAACAATGCAGGATCATGATTAAAACAAAAAACAAAGTGTACTGCATGTGAATGAGCCGTGTGTCAATATACAGATGTATCTATAACTTCTTTCATGGTTGGTTCTAGAGTCGCTATCTAAGTGCAAACAATCCCTAAAGGCGACATCACAAGAAAGCAGATAAAATCTAAAAGAAAGACTGTCCTGCAGTCAGAACTAATCCGACATATACGAACAATACATTGCAACGGACGGCAATCCAAGCGTAAACAACAACAACAGCCTACTCACTTAGTCTGTATATAAACAGGAACTGCAAATACTGCATCTGTTGATAAGTCGTCAAAAACAACTTCCCAACAACAAAATGCCTTCATGCTACATGCTAGTCAAAAATCATTAACCATACTGATGCTGAGTGACCAGGCAACTCAGCTACAGCATCAGGTTAATATATTGAAAAGTAGGAAGTAAGTGGTAAAAAATAATAAACATAAACCTGCGGAGAAACCACTTCGCCTCTACAAACATGCGTGCAACGGACAGCCCTGTCAAAGCGCCATTGGGCCGGGCTAGAATACTAAAGTCTACGCCCAGATCCATCTCTACCCAATCAAGGTTCGCATATTGCGGGCTAAAGTGCCACATTAATAGCACTAAAAATATGCTGACAAGCTACGATAATATATATAATACAAGTTAAAAATAAAAATAAATATAAATTCAGTAGAAACATCTGCCGTCATAGATTATAAGTAAAACATCAAAACATTAAAATCCACACCAAGCATGAAACAAAAACTACAATAAATATGAACGAAAACAATAACATTGAAACAATGAATAAACTAGTTCAAGCAGTAGCCACACAGGTAAATACCAAGCATGGGACCTACTAGATGAAAAAATGTGTGATTGTTATGTAATCCATGATTAAATAGAGGCACATGTAAAACCAAGTGTCCAAAACAAATGAAAGGCGTAAAAGAGGGTTCAAGCATGGAACAATGTCTGACAACAGCACTGACATGAAGGTAAAAGTATAAGGGCAGCAACCAAATGCTAATGTTGTCTAAAAATAACAACCATACACATAGGACACTGAATGTCAAGATCTAAAAACATGGCTCAGTTGCTACTGGCTTTAAATATACACATGTGAAAAAGGATGTATAAAAAAGCCTGGTTACACAGTCAGAGAAAAAACATTAACCCATAAAAGGGGGGTGAACCCTAAGATATGGGGAAACATACTAGGTCCAGTAAAGGACATAATGAGTGTAACTGAGCATTAGTAAAATTAAATATTGAACCAACTTTAGTCAACCATATGGGTGGACAAAAAAATAATAATAAAAAACCTGAATACAGCCTCAGGCCAAATAACATAAAATATATGCCAGTGTTACAGCTTCCTGTTATTAAGAACCGGTTTAACAGATACATATTGATTAATGCCTGGATGTAAGTGCGCCTTCAATGTAAGTATCCATTTAAGTTCCCTGACAGCCAACTGGTTCATATTGTCTCCTTCCCTGCTGCTGATGGCGAGTAATTCCAGGACCATAAAACTGAATCTATGTGTATTGAACTCTACTATGTGCTTGGCCAAGGCATTGCTCACATTAGCTTTCTTGATATCGTAACAGTGGTTATATATCCTGTCACGAAGTCTCCTCTTCGTGAGGCCTACATAAAAGGCTTCACAAGAGTTACATGTTGCTAAATAGATTAAGTTAGTGCTGTTGCAATCACTATAAAACCTAGGTGTAAATATAAAGGACCCATCAGGGTGTGAAAAACTAACATTTTTGGAGACATATGGACACATGTGACAAAGCCCACAAGGGAACGTCCCCTCTACGTCACTGAAGTTATTGCCTAAAGGAAACGTCTGTTCTAAACATAAGGTTTGTTTCAAATTATGGCAAGTCTTATAGCTAAACCTTGGGCAATTTCCCACAAGTTGCTTGGTAAATGAATCAGTAATCAAGACATTCCAATTTCTAGTAATGATTTTATTGTGATGGGCAACATCACTAGTATATTTGGTGACGTAGCTCAATCTATCAGTAAATCTATCTTTTCTCATTGGGTGAGGTAGAGGAATGTTCACACCTGGAACAGAGTCGTCTGTCCTGCCCAAAACCTTCAGGATAACTTCCTGCTTACAATCATTTACTAATTTTGGGGGATAACCCCTTTGTTTAAATAAACCTTCCAAATTACTGAGTTCTGAGAGTAGGATATTCCTATCACTACATATTCTACAAATTCTATACATTTGACTTAGGACTATTCCTTTAAAGGTAAACCTGGGATGCATGCTCTCAAAGCGTAATAGTGTGTTCCTCCAGGTGGGTTTTCTATATAAAGAGGTAACTATCCTGTTGGCTTTAAATTCCAACTTGAGATCCAAAAAGTGTGCCTGATATGAGGATATTTCAGCTGTAAACCTTAGAAACGTAGAAGTTGCTTCTAGTTCTGAAATAAAATTCAGACATTCTGCTTCTGTCCCCTCCCACACAAACAGAACGTCATCAACAAACCTCTTGTACATTCTAACTTTATTGTAATCTAAATGTTTGAATAAATGATTCAACTCCCAATGATGGACTACCAGATTAGCGTAACTATTCGCACAGGGGGTGCCCATGGCAACCCCCCATTTTTGCAAATATAGCTGATTCTGGAACAGGAAGACATTGTTGTCAAGTATCATCTCAAGGAGGCAGTTAATTAAAATTTGTCTGTTTCTGCTGTAACCTGAGTTGGTAACAAGGATCTCTCTGATGGCCTGAAGTCCCAAATCATTGGGAATGCTGGTGAAAAGGTTCTTAACATCCATAGTTACTAATAATAAATTTTCTACCCTCTTATCTGGCTCAAAGCCTTTAAGAAACTCGATAAGTTGATAAGAGTCTTTCAGAATGACGGGAATATCATCCACCAAAGGTCGTAATAACCCTTCCACAAAGGAATAGATGGTGGAAGTTATCCATCGTTCACCAGATACTATAGGTCTCATTGGTACTGGTTTAATGCCCTTGTGTATTTTGGGTAGACCTTTAATCATCGGAATGATGGGAAACTCTATTAAGAAGTACTCATATAATTCACAGCTTATCTGGCCACACATCAAGAGGTCATAGAGGTTATCATGCAACAATTTAACAATTTTCTTGAGCTTGTCTCTACTTATTGTTTCATATATTTCATCATCTGATAACATACTATTCATAGTATCTAAATACTCTGATGAATTCATGATAACCACTGCCCCACCCTTGTCAGCAGGCTTGACAACAATGTGTTCATTATTCTTCAGGGATTGGATAGAACGCTGTTCATCTTTGTTTACATTAAAAAAACAACACCTTTTCTTTTTGGACCCAAACCATTCATAGAAATCATTCTCACACATTTTTAAGAAACTCTCCACATTGTGTGGCATTATAGGAGTAAAACTGCTTTTAACTCGAAAAAAATTCTTTAAAGTGCTGGAATCCAAAACACTGTTATTCTTAAACAAAATCTTTAGTGAGACATTGCGACAAAATAACCTCAAATCTACTAAAACATCACTCAAAAAGCTAACTTGTGAAGGAATAAAGTTAAGACCTTTCTCCAGTAAAGACAAATCTGAATCAGACAAAACATAATCTGAAATGTTACACACTAAAGAGTTCAATTCCTTTGTTTCCTGGTGTTTTCGTATTTTTCTATAGAGCCCTTTCTTTTCCTTGGTCCTCTGCTGCTCGACCGGCCAATTTTTTTTGTATTCTGTGAGCTATTTCTACTTATGTAAACATCATTTAAATAATACTATAATTTTGCTACTTTGTCATTTGAGCGAAAACCAATCAGCAATCTGCAAGAAAGACTATTAAGCTAGTCTGAGTTAAGTGCATTTGAGGGAATATTTAATGAAAGCCAGTCATACAGGCACTTTTTACTATTTACAGGCAATAAAACAGCATGCATAAAACTTTTTAACTCCATACTTAATTTCTGATGTAACTGCTAATAATGGCCAAACAGTTTTTGATGTTCTTTACCAAGGGCATGACTATATGCTTTTGTTTGATGTTCTTTACCAGGGACATTTTTTATTTTATTTATTTGAAATTTGTTTGCCAGGATGGTCCATTGGGCCAGAAGATCCCATTTTCAATGCAGTCCTGGGGAGAAAAGCTCCACAGAGACAATGTATACAATAACAAGTTATCATTAGTATAGTACAACAAAACTACATGTAAAAACATACTATTTGAAGGTACAATTTAGTAAAATGCAAAACCAGAAATAGATACCATAAGTAAATATTTACAAATATGTAATGAGTATATGCTTTTTTTGATGTTTGATGTTCTTTACCAGGGACATGAGTACATGTGTTTGTTTGATGTTTGATGTTCTTTACCAGGGACATGAGTATATGTGTTTGTTTAATGCTTGATGTTCTTTACCAGGGACATGAGTACATGTGTTTGTTTGATGTTTGATGTTCTTTACCAGGGACATGAGTATATGTGTTTGTTTGATGTTTGATGTTCTTTACCAGGTACATGAGTACATAGGTTCATAGGTAGGTACTAGGCTATCGGCCCTAGGGCCTATACAAGCCTAGCCAAAAAGGTAACCTGGCTTTTGCCACCTAAGAAAATTATTTTCCTGTGCCCCTGTCGAGCAGAGCCACAGAGGTGATCCCAGGGGTGAATTTCCTATTTCCCATCTAATCAAGATTTTTCTTGAAGAGTGCTAATGAGGAGCTTTGTTTGATATAGATAGGTAGTTTGTTCCAGAGTATGGAAAGTCTCCGGGACAGGAATCTAACCCTTCAGCATGTTCTTTTTATTGTGGTGACAAGATTTAGGTCTCTAGATCATGTAGCTCGGAGAGATTGGGATTTCTTTAAGTGGAGCATGTCCAACAGCTCTGGGTTTGACATAGATTTGTATGTTAGGCAGAGATCGCCTCTGAGTAGGCAACATGCAACTGAGTACAGCTGGAGTTTTTTGAGACAGTCTGCATAGGGCATCTGTTTGAAGTCGGTAATCCTCTTTGTGAGGTATTTCTGCGGCCTTTCCAGTTTTTGTAGATGTCTTGTGAGGTACATACCAAAAGGGGCACTGTACTCTATAATGGGTCTAATGAGTGATGAGTGATGAGTAGAGGGGAACAATGACCTCTTTTTTCCTGGATGAGAAACCTTTTGTGATGAGATGTGTCATGTAGAAGGATTTCCTGACTACTGTGGTGATGTGATTATCAAAGGAAAGACTACTGTCCACCTGTGTCCCAAGGTCTCTTACCACACTTTCGGCATTAAGTAGACTACCATCTATGTGGTAGCTCATGGGTACAGAGATTTTACCAAAGGGGATGACAATGCACTTTTTGGCATTGAGCTTGAGGCCATGGCTTTGACATCAGGCATCTATCTCAGTGAGGCCCTTTTGTAGGATGTTCACATCGTTAAGAGTTTCAATTATGGCTCCTAGTTTGCAGTCATCTACAAACTTCATTAGCCAAAGACCTTTTGTGTCAGCCTGTACTTCAGAAAAGTAGATACCAAACAGGAGAGGATCCAGGACTGAACCCTGTGGTACTCCACTTGTCACTGGTCTGAAGTCGGATTTGCAGTCTGCTACTTTCACAGTGTGAGTTCTGTCAGTGAGCCAGTTGGCAACCCATCTTGTGACATAGGGATTTATGCCTAGTTTAGTGAGTTTATCTATAATTCCAGAGTGGGGGATGGTGTCAAAAGCTTTGATAGGCTGTGTGAACCACTTTACCTTCATTTACGGCTTTGGTGACTGCTTCAAAGAAGTCTATCAGGTTTAGGAGACATGATCTGCCTTTTACAAACCCGAACTGGGTGGAGTCCAGAGTTTAGAGATTATCAATGTCTTTGTTTATAAGTTCCATGATGATATGTTCCATGGCCTTGCAGACCAGGCTCATTAGGCTAATGGGGTGATAGTTCCCAGGGTTCGTGGTGGCTCCCCCTTTGTGGAGTGGGATAACCGTCACTGTGCACCATTCAATGGGCACAAAGCCTGAGGTGAGGCTATGACTGAACATGATGCTTAGGTGGGGTGCCAGTTCATTCTGTAGTTCATGTAGAACGCAGCCTGGGATGTTTTCAGGTCCCATGGATGCTGTGTTCTTGGCTTCGGAGAAGAGTTTTTTACCTGTGCAGCCGTGATTACAGGAACTTTGCATTCTTCCGGTATAGAGATGGGCCCTTTAGGGGGTGAGAGGGGGGTAAAGTTAGCACTGAACCTATCTGCCAGGATGTTGGCAATATCAGTTGGTTCTATATATTTAGTGCCATTGTGCTGTAACTCAGAGCAGATCTGAGTGTTGCCATTGAGATTCTTGACATAGCTATAGAATGCTTTGTGGTTGTCTTTAGAATCAGTGGCAATTTTGTTTTTGTAACTAGCTTTGGAGGATTTTATGAGGGATCTCAGCTTCTTACTGAGGCTGACCAGGGAGTTCTTCCAATCATGGGATTTTACTCATTTTTGCAACAGTTTCTTTCTTCTGTTGTAGAGTTTGTTTATGGCAGGGGACCACCAGATTATGTTTTTATTTTATTTATTTTACATTTGATAACCAGGAAAGTCCGACTGGACAAAGGTCCATTTTCAGCAGAGGCCCAGGGAGAAAAGCTCTAAATACAGTACAGTACAGTACATAAGAGAAGATTTAAGCTTACATCTAAGAATACATTTCAGCATGCAATATGCAGATATTAACAACTTGTTGACAGGAGTATATACAGTACATTACAAGACTACATTTCAGCATGTAATAGAGTTTAACCATTTCTTGTAGTAAGGATTATATGCAGTACATTATAAGATTAAAAGTAGTACAATAATTGAGGAAAAAAAGTAGAAAATTTTTGATAGGAGTTCTTTCTGAAAAGCCCTTATGTTTGGGGTAGAACAGGTAAACCTGGGTAACTAGAGGAAGAAACAGGTGATCCTTAGCAGAAGAATTAATGCAACAGTGCAGTGGAGTGGTTTAACCTGGGGAGAGACAAGAGCAAAGCCAGCTGTTTGAATAGTGGGTTTTGAGGAGTTTTTTAAATTGGAAGGCAGAGGTTGTAGAAGTTATGTGGTTTGGGAGTTTGTTCCAAATTATGGCTATAGTGCAGGCAGAAAGAGATTTACCGGCATAATTTTTGTGTTTGATGACATTTATAAGGTTTTGGTTACTAGATCTTAAGTTTCTGGTGTTTGTGTAGGGCTGAATTAGATACTGTAGCGCTGGGGTTTTGTCAGGCAAGTAGTAAAGTTTGTGTGCTGTTGAGAGTTTATTAAGTAGCAGTAGTTGGGGCAGCTCAAGCCAGTTGAGCTGCTTGAGGGTAAGACAGTGATGGGATCTATGAGAGGCCTCAGATGTGAACTTGGCAATCGTGTAACAAGATTCCATTTTGTTAAGTTTGGTGTGGCGAAGATTTGTCAGTATATGGGAGCCATAAAGAAGGATGGAGAAGAGATGAGTTCTTGCAATTGTGCATTTGGTATTCTTGGTCATGACTGCTTCTATAAAGGAGCCCCAGCTTTTGGTTTACTTCCTTGATAGCTTGGGCAATGTGAATGTCAAATCTGAGGTTGTTATTGATTACTACCCCTAGCAGTTTTGTGTGGGCTGTGCGGGTGATTTTGATGTCATCTTTGGAGATTATGGTGAAAGCACTGCTTAAATGAGGAGGTCTACCAGGGCTGAATAGAATTAGGTTGTTTTATTTGGGGATTAAGAAGCAGTTTGATGTTGGTGAACCATGCTTCAGCTAAAGCAAAGTTTTTTTGACTTATGGTTTGTAGTTGATTTACGGTAGGCACGGCACATAAAATGGTGGTGTCATCTGTGTATTGCACTACTGGAGCAGAGACTGAGGATGCAGCGATTTGGTTTTTAAATACGGAGAACAGCAAAGGACCAAGAATAGATCCTTGAGGGACACCTATGGATACTGGCAATAGGGAGGACAATTGACCCTGCCATAGCACTGCTTGCTGAGAGCTTAATAGGTAGTTACTAAACCATGATATAGTGTAAGAGTTTATGTTAAGGGTGGCTAATGTTTCAAGAATCCTGCTATGGTTTACCATGTTGAAGGCTTTAGATAAGTCCAGGAATATGGAAGATATGAATAGCCCCTTGTTTCTATGGTGATTGACTATGTTGGTAAATGAATGTAGTGCTGTGGTGGTACTATGGGAAGGTCTAAAGCTGTGCTGAGAATTAGTAGGTTATTTTTCAGGAGGTACTGCATTAGTTGAGCATGAACTATTCTCTATAATATTTTTGATAAAGGTGATAAAATTGCTATTTGGCAGTAGATGGTGAGCTCTAGGGATTTTCCTCCTTTGTGGAGTGGAATAATATGTGATATTTTCCACAAGGTGGGTACTGTGCATTCAGATATTGACCTATTTATGAGAATGAATATGGGATAGGCTATGGCCTCATCTGTTATCTGAAGGAAGTCAGCTGGAAGTTTGTCTGCTGCTAGTGTGGTTGGTTTAAGTTTCTTCAGGAGTTTATGAATAGTTTTAATAGACACTGGGTGCAGGGAAAAGCTGTAGGAATTGTTTTGTTCATTGAGGTGGGTATGGGTGAGTTTTGGTATGGGGTTGGTAGTGCAATTTTGGGTGTTGGCTAGGGTTTGGATTGTTTTGGTAAAGAATTTGTTGACTTGTGTGGGGGGGGGGTTATCATGGTTATTTGGTAATACAGGGGTAGGGGGTGGTAGATTTTCCAGAGTGCAGTAAACTATTTATTGTGACTCAGTTTTTTTGAGGGTTATGAGAAAATTTTTCTTGCATGGTTATATAGTAATTAGCTTTATCTAGTTTAATCTGTTTTTTGGCTTTGTTGTGGAGTTCTAAATAGTTTTGTTTCAAGGAAGTGGTTTTGTGTTTATGAAATTGTAACCAGGCTTTGTCCCTATCTTTCATTATAGTTTATGTCTCTTTTGTTAGCCAAGGGGTGTAGTTAGTTTTGACTCTAATGGTTCTGGATGATGCATGCTCATTTAGGATTTTAAGGAAAGTTGAGTTAAATTATTGCACTGCTTCATCTAGAGGTAGGTGAGTTAGGGGAGTCCAGTTACTGAATTTTAGTGCATTGATTAGGTAATTAGCTTTGAAGTCCTTTTTGTTCCGTACTACCCTTAGAGTGGGGTGGGTGGTGTGGTGGGATCTGTTCCTAATAAGGTAGGTTGCTTGATGGTCACTCAGACTGTCTGGGAGACAGTCTGACTGTTGTATGAGATTGGGGTCTGATAGCAATATCCAGTCTAAGATGGACTGTCATTTGGATGTCTTGTCAATTCTAGTGGGGGTAGATATAATTTGGGTAAACCCATGTAGGTTGATATGGGTGGAGGGGTTGTGACTGTAGCAGTCAGCCCAGTCAATAATAAAGTCTCCTAGTAGTATGGTTTCCTGTGGAAGGGAGGTAGACATCCAGTATAGCAGGATTTCCAGTGTAGTAATGTTATTGCCTGGTGGGATATAGCCACCTGCAATAAGTATATATTTTCTGGAGTTTAGTTTTAGTTTAGCAAATATTAGTTCTATATGTTTGATTTCTTGGGAATTGCACTCAAATTGTTCTATAGTGAGATGATTTTGAAAAACTATGGCTATGCCTCCTCCTTTTTTCCCTGCTGTATCATTACGTATAATATTATATCCAGATGGAGTAACATCATCATTGTGATGTTCTGGCTTAAGCCAGGTTTCAGTTAACACAGTTATATCCAGTTTGTATAAGGCTGGCAGGGCATGTAGGTCCTGAATTTTGTTAAGAATACTTCTTACATTTATGTTTAAGAGGAGTAGAGAAGAGGTAGGTCTCAGGTATAGAACATTTGTCTGATTTAAGTTAGTTGTGCTTGATGAGTTGGGACCTGAATTAGGGTGTATGTTTCCACAGTAGGAGAGTTTTTGGAGTAGGTGTAGGCAGAGTTTATTAAGTTTGTGTGGTATTCTGGTTTGTTTTTGGGAAGAGTGAGGGTTAGTTTTATTTGTTGCTTTATTATAAAAGTATGAAAGAGGTTGGGAGGACGTGAGGTTGGATGGTGATATAGGGACATTTCTTAGTTTTATGGAATTGGCTGTGGATTCTGTTTGCCATTGTGTAGTGGTGCTGATATAAAGTTTTGTGTGGTAAGGTAGTAAGTATAATACTAATTTTAGAAGTTGGGTATGCTGTGGGGAGCACATCTTATAAGTTTAGGTAGAGTGGGGTATTTATAGGAGTAAGAAGTATAGCTGTGGAGGAGTAGTATCTATAGCTGTTGAGGTTGGGAGGTGTTAAATGGTGCAGTGTTCAGGGTGTGGTGAGGTGTTTTGTAGGAGGGATGGTAGGTTTTAAATGATTAGGTGGTTGGGAGTGTTAATTAGTGGAGGATATGGTTTGTAACTATAAGTTTGAGTGCTATGGGGTGGGTGGGAATGGGAGTAGGGTAGGGGAGTGGAGTGAGCGGAACAAACGGAGCAGGGCAACACAGTCTATAGAAGCAGCAATTGTCAATGAAACCAATCAGTGGGAAATAGTTGGTAAATGCAATAAAAGAGGGTTAAGCCTTAAGGCTTACTGTTTGACTGTATTGGTCTACTTTGTTTCTTTAGCACAAATCTGTGGGGAGGGACTGGGTAGTAACTAAGCTGGGAGCTAGGCTAGAGAGGTGAGTATGGAGAGTCTGGTAGGAAAAGGGGAGGCACTGGGTCTGGAGTTGCTAGTTGAGAAACTGTGTGAGTGAAAGAAGTAAGTTACAGGCCAGATGACAGAAATAGGTAGAGGTTTGTGGGGTAGTTACAAAAGGAGACAGGTGAGAAAGGAAAAGAGGTAGCAGAGAGAGAGAGGCTAGGTATGAGGGTAGGTAGGGAGGAGACCGGCTTAATGGCCTGAGAGATTGGCTTCTTTTTTTTGGAAGACAGCAACCTGGTTCTGTAAGGGATAGCATAATCCATGCACTCATGTAAGTGTTTATAAAGTGCATTTGTATAGGATTCAGCAGTCGTACCTCTATTGTCCATCTGCATGGGTGTCATGAAGTTTGCCACTTCTGTCTTAAGAAGCATGAAGTTGGCTTTGGAGAAATTTTTTACGGTGGTTTCCCTAATGGGGGTGGGAACGGAATGTGGATGTCTAGGCTGATTAGCTTGTGGTCGATCTGACCAATGAAGAATTAACCTCTGGTGAACACAGGTTGCCCATGTTGGTAATGACCAGGTCTAGGATATTGCTGCCCCTGGTGGATGTGTGGATAAGTTGATCCAAAGTGTTGGAATTTATGAATTCCAGAAAACGTTGAGCAAAAGGGTTGGTACATGAGCAGATTTCCCAGTTAATGGTGGGGTAGTTGAAATTGCCCATTATTAGGGTGTTGGGTTGTACCCTAATATTTTCCAGTGTATCAAGAAATGAGTAGTGGGAATCCTGGGGCATGGTGGGGGATCTGTAGCAAGTTACAATTTGGATTGCGGTCTTGCCCGGAGTTAGTTGCACTTGGATAATCTCAGATGCATTATGCTGAGCAACTAGCCTGGAGGTGTGGATATCCTTAATGAATAGGGACATGCCTCCACCTTTAGTGTTTCGGTCCAGGTTAGGTGGCCTAAAGGTGTGGTATGAATTATAGCCTGATAACGCAGGGGTGCTCAATGGAGCCTTGAACCAGGTCTCTGTCACTGCACAGATGTCGATGTTCTCCATTTTAATGAGTGCCTCAAGTGAATGCATTTTGAGGTTTAGACTTCTAGCATTGAGTAGCATTACCCTCAGATTTTGTTTGCTTGTACCTATTATGGTGGTGAATTTGTCATTTGAACCTTGCCTAAAAAAGGCACTATAGGGGTGGCAAGAGTCTTAGCCAGTATCCGGAATCCCAAGGGTGACAGGTGCAGGCCATCTCTGGCAAAGCATCATGGTCTGTCGATCACTTCATCCCAGGCAGACAGATATTGGATCCCCTTAGAATGACACCAAAAGCTTAGCCAATTGTTGAAGTCAAGTCATTTTGTCCTTGTACTGTGGTATCATTCTGGGTGATGGCAGGGTTTTACTCAGGGCTAGGGTCATACCTGCCTGGGCTACAAGATCAGAGAGCTCCTCCACGTCTCTTTCCATGTAGTCCAGGGAGGTACATCTCAGGTTATTCACACCAACATGGACAATGACAAAGTCATATTTGTACTTGTTGTGGAGTGACCTGAGTGCGCGCATTATGTGGCAGATCCTGGCAGCCGAAAGGCAGCTGGCAGTAACTTTCTCCCTGTTTAGCCTGGAGAGTGGAACATCAGTGTGCCTGACTATAGAGTCACCTATGACTAGAATGTTGGGTACGTTGTTATGCCTTATGGGCTGTGGTTGAGTGGCACACTGAGTTTGTGGGCTATGTGTTATTTGGGTTGTGTTGGGGGGGTGGAGGTTGCTTGTGTTTCTGCTTTGGAGGTCTCTGCTGCTTGAGCAGATTTTATTGAGAGCCTCCATGAATGTAGGTGTGTGTTTTGTGTTGCTATATGTGTGTTTTGGTGGTGTAGGTTTTTAGGGTCTATGTGATGAGTGTGGTGCAAGTGTTTACCTTCTCCTCTTGAGTGTCGAGTCCAGTCTTGGGTGAAGAGAGCTTTGCTTCCAGTTTGGCTATATAATTGCATTTCTCACAGGTTGTAGTGTTGGGTGGTAGGAAGAGAGGGTTGTCTGTGTACATGAGGCAATTGCTGCATTGCCCCAAGATGCCCAGATTCATCAGGTAGGCAGGAGAAAACAGTGGGAGCTGACCCTTAGACATGCCTGGATAGATGCTTATTTATTAAGTACTAAAAACTGTTTTCCTCTAGACAAGTGAGAAAAGTTGAGTGCTGTAGTAATTTGTAGCTTATTTAGTGCTTACAACAAGTTCTGAACAAGTGCTGAGCTCAAAGAAACAGATTTGAGTGCTAAAACTAAAAAAACTGGCTAGTTCTAAGGGAAAATTTGAAGAGCAGACTTTATGGCGCCGGGAATAGCTTAACCCTAGCTAAGCGGCGATGCATAAAGTATATTTTATTTTTTTTAATATAACAGTAGCAAATGAGCAAACTGATTTAAACAAATTAACCAATTAACCAATAAAAAAATAAAAACTGAGCCCCGTTCCAGCAATCTTCGATCAGACAAGTTCTAACTGCACACTACTGCCACTAGGGTGCAGGGGAGCCTTCTTCAAAAAAAGATGGTCTGGATTAGTGCTCAAGTTATACAAACAAAGCTAGATTCAGCATGCCTGAATGTAGTCTATGCTACAGCAAACAAGGTGCACCAATTTCAGAAAGAAACAGTTCAAATAAGCAGGCGCAATAATTCTTTAACTAGAAATTCCCAGCTCAGAAGTGCAGAATCTAACCTCTCCTCCCACAAGAGTGCAGACCACAAACCTTCCTAATGTAAAATAACTGTCCTGAAGCCCAAGTGCTTAAACCAGAACTAATACACTTTTAGAATAACAGACACTGAGCATTCAATCACTAATTCCCAACATGTGTTTGCTTGATGTTTGACGTTCTTTACCAGGGACGTGAGTACATGCGTTTGTTTGATGTTTGATGTTCTTTACCAGGGACATGAGTATATGCATTTGTTTGATGTTCTTTACTAGGAACATGAGTATATGCATTTGATTGATGTTTGATGTTCTTTACCAGAGACATGAGTATGTGCGTTTATTTGATGCTTGATATTCTTTACCAGGGACATGAGTACATGTGTTTGTTTGATGTTTGATGTTCTTAGGGGCATGAGTACATGTTTTTGTTTGATGTTTGATGTTCTTTACCAGGGACATGAGTATATGCTTTGCTACAGATACTCATGAGCTTGTTGCTCATGACACACCTGTTTTCTGCCACTTGCTTAAAAAGCAAGTGCTCAAATTCCCTCCAGCCTAATCTCCTGTTTCTACATAGCCCTACCAACACCTGATCCTATAAACTATTTAGCCCTATCAGAGCCTAAACCCTAAACATAAAACTCTCATCCAGTTCTCAGCCTGACTCCTCCATCCTTTACCTTAAAGCTCCACTCAATCTCCCTAACCCATTTCCTAAACCTAAAACTCCAATGTTCATCCCTAAACCTAACTTCCCCAATCACTTCCTAGCTCTAAAGGCTCCCTTCTAACTCCCTTCCCACTCCCTAATCCTAAAATGCCTCCAAATATGGAAAAATACTGATGCAAATTTATCCAAAAACCCTGATGAGAAGCAGCTGACTACTGGGCAGAATTTAAGTTACAAACTGTTTCATTTTGTATTCAGTAACAATAAAACCCAATAATCGTACTAGCTTTTCTTTTGAGTCATCGATCCACTTTTCAGAAACAGCTGACACATTGAGCTTGTTTCTTCAAATGGGGTTGAATCTGCAGAGAATTTACCCTAAGGTTGTGTGACCTCAGAAAGTTTATATTAATTAAGGGGGTTAGCTTAGGTGAGTGGGACACTTACATCCCCCTTCACCATTGATGAAGATCTAATTTTTGTTTCCTGGAAAGGGTTCTTTGTGTCAATATTAACTGAAAAAGAGAAATACTGACACATATTGTATTTCCATGGTAATGTGGAGTCTGGCAGTAGACTAAGGAAGATGCTGACATTCTTCCACATGATGTAAGTATAAATGGTGTAATGTCCCCAGTGAAAACTTCCCCTGGCTGTAGAAGTGGTATATGCATAGCAGAACACCTGCATGTCCATGATGCTTGTGTGTAGATGGTCTACAATCAGGGCTATGTTGATGATCCTAAAATGCTAGAATAAGTACTACCTGCTATGAGGATTGAAACAGTAGCTATTGAGATGCCATGTCAGCATGTTCCTGTTGTGGGTGTTAGATAACATTAGTAAGGCCATGGACCTCTTTGCACAAACACAAACTGGTAGAAGCATGCCATTACAGTAACCAGATGAAGGAAAACCGCAGCTGCTCAAGACAATTTTCAAACTTGTAGGACCACTAATATGCATCATATATATATATATATATATATATTACCCAAGACTGTAATATATGTCCTCCAGTGCCTGTGCAGTCTAAGCTTGTGAGATATTGACAACCTCAGAATATTTGTCATGCTGTGCCAGAGCATAACAAGCAACAATGTCTTCTGCACTGGCACATGTCCACAGCTGCAGGCCACCACCACAACCAGCACATGATCTGATGATCTTGAAGCCACGTTTGCATCTATATTGCCCGCAGCTGCTGCATGGGTAAAATTGTTTTGAAACAGAGCCCTAGTATTTCTGAGCAAGCTCATTGGCTTAGTCTACCAGTCTGACTGCAGGTCAACATCCAATGAAGCTGAATCTGCAATAACAACATTGTGTAGTATAAAGATAAGGTGGGTGACCAGGTCCAATAGTTTTGGACTTTATCCATGCATTGGCCTGTGTAGCCATTACTACAAAAGCAGATAATAATTGTTTAAATTTCCTTATTTATTTGCATTTTGTTGAAGGAGTTAGGCTATTGATCGGGGCCCATTTTCCGATGAGTCCTAAGAAAAAGCACCATGAATCAGTATAAACATGCAGTTTAAATATTCTCTCTCAGGAAATTATATGGAATATACAAAAATTGACATGCATAGATGACAAGAATCAATTTCATGGTGCAAAAAGTAACATGTTGAATGTAAAAGATAGCTAAAATACAACAGGTGAAGTATAGAGATAATAACTAAAAAAAACAACAAAGTGCTCAAGAGCAATATAAAAATAAAAACAGTCCACAGTGGAGTATGAACATACCAGGTGATGTCATATGATAGCATAAACCTTTCCGCAAGTCATAAAGCACAAGTGACCTGCAATACCCTGCTGACAGACACCTTAAAGACTCCTGATGACCATATCATTCTTCAGTCTTTCTGTAGATGGCCAGTCCTTCACAGCATTAATTCTGTCTTTGCACTACTCAATCAACCTGCTGTAGCTACCAAGAGAATTCTCAATGACCACAGACTCTGTCCTGTACCCCCTGTGCCTGCTTTCAGTTGTTGCCTGTGTGTAACAGTACTCCATCTGACCAGCATGCATTTAGTAACACCTCTTTCTCCTCCTTCATAAAGCTGATCTTTCTTTTGTAATTAGTCATGGCCAACAAGGGGAACAAAAAAATCAGAGCATGTTATATTACATGGTGTTGTGGTGTTAGCAATGCCAGTTAACCTTCAGTGATGGCACTGGGCAATGCTGTAATACAGTCAATGTCTGTCACCCAGTAGCCTGACATACCTATAACAATGTGGACTGCATTCTACAGAAAATGTGCACATTGAGCACAAGACGTAATCAAACCGACAATATGCATATGATATGAATATGGAGCACTAAAGGTTAAATGAGATGTAAATGGGATTAGCATGCATGCATGTATAATTCATCATGTTCAGTTGATGATATAGTCAAACACTTCACCAGAGAATGTGCACCAGCATTAGTGGTAGTGAGGATGCAGCACTCAGTCATCAACCCATCCATATTGCATGCAGGCCTATGACCACCTGAACATATACATTATTAGAAGCAATAGCCACCATACATGGCATATGCACATCTGCCATCACTGGCACCCAATGTTAGTATTTATTTTATTTTACATTTGTTAACCGGGGAAGTCCGACTGGACACAGGTCCATTTTCAGCGGAGGCCTAGGGAGAAAAGCTCCACATAACACTAAGAATGAATACATCCAAGAATACATATAGGCATACATAAGCAAGCATTAACATTTTCTAGGTAGTTGCTCCATAAACACTAAGAGTGAATACATCCAAGAATACAAATAGGCATACATAAGCAAGCATTAACAATTTCTAGGTAGTTGCAATAGTGAATGATGCATGAAGAAAATCTTGAGTTACTTTTTTTTTTTTTTTACTAGAAGGTTGCTCTTTCTGTTCAGAACTTTACATTAGTTAAACAGGTGAACTGGCTCTGTAAATGACTTATCATTGGAATAGTTAGATCATGACAGATTCCTAGCAGCAGTGCAGAATATGGATTAACCCGGGGAGTAGCATGAGCAAAGTCACTTATTTAAGTAATGGATTTTGAAGAGTTTTTTAAATTGGAGATGGGAGGTGATAGAAGTTAACTGGATTGGGAATGTGTTCCAGTGATTTTCCAGCTTCATTTTTATGTTTGATGACAATGATTAGGTTTTGATTATTGGATCTAAAGGTCTAGTGGTGGTACAGTGATGAATTAAGTGCTGAAGGGCTGTTTTTTTTTCTGGAAGGTAGTTGAGCTTGTGGGCTATTAAGATATGGTTTAGTAGGAGTAGCTGAGGAAGCTCAAGCCAATTTAGTTGCGTGAGGGCAAGGCAGTGATGGGATGTATGAGTGGCATCTGTGGCAAACTTGGCAGTCTTGTCGTAACAAGATTTTATTTTGTTTAGTTCGCTGTAGCAAAGGTTGGTAAAGATAGGGGAGGCATAAAGGAGAATAGATAGAAGGTGAGTCCTTGCAATAGTGGCTTTGGTATGTGTGGTGACGAACTGCTTGTTCCTATAAAGGAGACCAAGTTTTTTGTTAACTTTCTTTATAGTTTGGGATATGTGCATGTCGAATTTCAGATTATTGTCAATTTCAACACCTAGCAGTTTAGTGTGTGTGGTTGGGTTTATCTTTATGTTGTCTTTAGATGTAATGGTAAAATTGTTGTTTAGAGGGTGAGATTTTCCAGGAGTGAAGAGAATGAGTCTTGTCTTTTTGGGATTAAGAATAAGTTTGATGTTAGTGAACCATGATTCTGCAAGGGTAAAGTTGTTTTGAGTTATGGTTTGACGCTCATTTAGGGTGCAGGTCGCACATATAATCATAGTGTCATCTGCATATTGCACCTCTGAGGCTGAGGGTGAGGCTGAGGCAGTCTGATTAGTAAAAAGTGAGAACAGCAAAGGACCGAGGATAGACCCTTGAGAGATGCCTATGGCTGCTGATAGTAGCAGGGACAGTTGGCCTTGCCATAGGGCAGTTTGTTGACGGTCTGATAAATAGTTACTGAACCATGATATGGTGGAGGAGCTTATGTTAAGGGTAGATAGAGTCTCCAGGAGTATAGTATGGTTAACCATATCAAAGGCTTTGGATAAGTCTAAGAATATGGAGGATACAAATAGTCCTTTGTTTCTATGATGATTGACGGTGTTAGTGAAAGAGAGTAGTGCTGTGGTGGTGGTATAGGAAGGTCTAAAGCCATGCTGAGATTCAGATAGATCATTTTGTAGAAGGAACTGCATGAGTTGAGAATGAACAACTCTTTTCAATATTTTTGATAAAGGAGATAGAATAGCGATGAGATGATAGCTAGTTAGCTCAAGGGATTTACCTCCTTTGTACTGTGGTATAATATGTGATATTTTCCATGAGTGAGGTACTTTACATTCTGATATTGACCTATTTATTAGGTTGGACACTGGGTAGGCTATTGCTTCAGACGTCATCTGAAGGAAGTCCGCTGGCAGATTATCAGCTGTCAGTGTGGTTGGTTTAAGTTATTTGAGGAGTTTAGCAATTGTTTTTGTAGGGACTGGGTGCAAGGAAAAGCTGGAAGGGTAGTTTTGTGTGTTGGGATGGGTTAATAGCACCCAGTATTGCAATGACCAACAATTTTGAGAATACTGGTGCAATAACACAAACTATACATCATGCTACCACATAGAGCATAATAGAGGCCATGTATATAACCGTCCTAGCAGTGTTGGGCTGGCAATGCATGCTTAAAATCATACTTCTGGCAAGTTCTGTAGACAAAAGAAGCCCTGTGCTAGTTGTACCCAACATTTGCATTATGTAGTTTTCAGTTTTATGCTTCTGAAAAATCGGTGATATAGTGACACATGACAGCCAACTAAGACAAGCTTGTCCTTGCTCAGGCATGCTGATTTTGTGCTGTAGCCTGAAGCAAAATTGAGATATTGTTGTTTTTTCAGCCATGACCATGTCTAGTGCTGTCTGCAGTGACTATATCGGGATAAGACCTTGGAGTTATGAGACAAGGATCCAACACACATGACACCAGTGCTGCAGCAAGAAATGAAGTAACCTGCAGAGGAGGAACCAAGACAGGTTGAGACAGCTGCAGGAGGTGTCTGTGACAGACTACATCCATGATTTTGAGTTATGCATAATATTCTGGCTGATATTAGCATTGTTACTATCAAAATCTTGTTACACTTTAGATCATACAAAACATCATCATCAAGTAGAAGGACTGAGGGATTCCCACACAAAGACAATGTTATTATCAATGCACAATTATAGCATATTTGTTGTCATGTGACTTAATATGTGTACAGTATATTACCAGAGTGTATAACAAGTGGTGCTGCTATTAGTACAGTGGTGTCACCGGGTGCCAACTATATGGCATGCTTCCATGGCATATCATAGGTGAAGGCAGGTATATTGCTACTGGCATGGGCAATGTGGGGTACAGCCTGTGTGGCATGTGTCCAGGGCATGTCATAGGTGATGGGTGGTACACTGCTACTTGAATGAACATTGAAGTGTGTAGTCTTGTGCCATATGTCCATTGCATGTCATAGGACATGGTGATAACTGATACACTGCTATAAGTATGAATAATGTAGGGTACAGACCTTCCAGCATGTATCCATGGCATGCCATAGGTGATGGCTGGTACACTGTTACTCAAATGGGTAATGTGTGATACAGATTGTATGTCATGTGCCCATAACACCTCATAAATGATAACTGGTACACAGCTAAAAGAATAAACAGCGTGAGATGCAGACTTTGTGGCATGTGTCCATGGCACAACATAAAAAGTGATGGCTCGTACACTGCTAACGAAATGGGAAATGTGGGGTACAGATTCTGTGTCATGTATCTAAGGCATGTCATAGGTGAGAGGTGGTGTAGTGCTACTAAAATAAACAGTGTAGGTCACAGTCTTGTGTCATCTGTCCATAGTGTAGCATATCACAGGAGATGGTGATGACTGACACACTGTTATATGTATGCTCAATGTAGGCTACAGACCATGTGGCATGCATCTATGACACATCAGAGGTTATGGCTGGTACATTGTTACTACAATCCATGGCACATCAAAGGTTATGGCTGATACATTGTTACTATAATGGGCAATGTGTGATACAGACTGCATGGCACATGCCCATAACATCTCAAAAATGATTACTGGTAAGCAGCTAAAAGAATAAACAGTCTAAGGTGCAGACTATGTGGAATGTGTCTATGATATCTCATATATGATGACTGGTAAATGCTAAAAGAATGGGCAGTCTGAGGTACAGACTATGTGGAATGTGTCTATGATATCTCATATATGATGACTGGTAAATGCTAAAAGAATGGGCAGTCTGAGGTACAGAGGATATGGCGTGTGTCCATGGCATGCCTTAAGTAATGGCTGGTACACTGCTAAAAGAATAAACAGTGTGAGGTACAAACTTTGTGGAATATGTCCATGACATCTCATACATGATGGCTGGTGCACTGCTTAAATAATTAGCAGTATACGGTACAGATTCTTTGACATATATTTTTGTCACACTGTAAGATATGGCAGGTTTGTTGTCCCACTACAAAAGTTGTTGTGGGGCATGAACTACACACTATGTCCTTGGAATATATCACAGGTGACAATTGAGTGTATTGCCAGTGGGATGAATGGTGTGGTGGAGTCAAAGCAGCATGACATGTCCCTAGGTCACATCACTGGAGACTCGGAGTATGATACTTCTGGTACGGAAGGTGTCATGAGAGACAGACTGCATAACATGTCCTTTGAGCATGATCTAGGTAATTATGTACCTGATGCTCATTGAAGAGATGCTGTTGCAAGGTACAGAGCCTGTCACATATCATTGGGAACACTGAAAGTGATTTTGGGCATGAATACAGTCATATAGACAGTGTCATGAAGTACAGCCCTTGTGTCACCATGGCACAATTTAGGTGACATTGTTATTTCCTCTGTAGGTGATTTGGTTCTCTGCTGTGAACTTGTGGTGTAAATGTTTTGCTGGAGCTCTTGTTCGTTATCATTCATGCAGTTCCTGCATATCATGCGTGTCATTACACATTGCATTGTACAGCTGCAGTGCCCCTCACCATGTCTCTCTGTACTCACATAAGCCACATTGTGTTTCGGCCTTATTGAAGAAGTGTATTTCAGTGGTACTGCCATTGTTTTCATCATAAATGTATAGCAGCATGCACTATACTGTCAATCACACATCCCTGTCAGTGCAGGGCTTCTTACCACCTGACTCCTTCCTATCTAACCAAGATGACTTTGTATATAGCTATAAATATGTAGCAGTTCTGCCTGAGACATCAGTGAAAATGGGTTCTGCCCATTTGGACTTTCTCACTTATGAGATACAAACAAAGAAATAAATATACAGTTAAATAAATGCATTTGTTGCAGCTTGAAGGCAACAGCATTGTCTCTCCGCTGTAAGGCATGCAGGAAACTTGTGGTTCTATCTGCATTTCCATCCATATACCATCAATGCTTCAGAACCTTTTATTCTGCCTTTGTGTAGCACATCTCTGTTGCTCATTTGTACTCTTTCCTATTCATTATATTATATAATTATTTTCATGCTTGAGGTTAATATGTCAGTCTATAGTGGGCATGTATATACGTATGTAAATTTTGATATGATGGTGTTTCTCATTGCTTATGCCTTTGAGATCACTATGAGGCTAAGGGACATTAGTGGCTGCAACAGTTGCAGCAGAAGGTGGTGAATCCTCCAATCAGAAGTTGAAGAAGCTGTAAAATAATTCATGCTCTCTCTGTGGGAGGATGTTGTACACCTGTCATAGCAGGATGAACAAAATAAGACGACTGCCAGTCAATTGGGACATCAGCAGAACAACATGGAGGGAGCCATCTCTCACATTGTAAAGCATGTGGACATCTCCCTGGTACCCTGGTATAGCTTCAACAAGCCATAATTGCAAAAATCAGAGACCTTACCACTGACCATTAAACAGTGGTGCCAACTATATTGAATCCACTTCAAACAGGCATGTGACCATACCACTCATGAAACATGGACATTTCCCCATTCCTTGTCCTTGGCTAAATTGGAGCCTTTAGACTGACCCCCACCCCCCAACTATAGGTAGTGGGTCATTCTCCCCAGATCACCTTAGTTTTCATGACCATTTGCCTGCATTGTCCGAACAGCTGCTGCAGACTCCTGGGAGATTAAAGTTATATTTCTGTGGCCATCTGACTGCCTGTTATCCTTGGGCCTCCACTTCCTCCTTTATTACCCAGCACTGCACAAAAGGTCAGTGAGACAGTAGAGCTAGGGAAGGGCTTCCTGAACCTAGAGGTGGGCACATGCCCTGCTGCTGATGACACTGATAAGAAAGGATACTCTGATGCTACATTCCCATCTACAAAGGGAGTGTGATCCTTCAGATATATCCACTTCCTTGCAGTATATATAGTTATGTATTTGTAATTTTCATAGTGTTTTTTTTCATTCTTCACATGAATATTTTTGACCATGCATTAGTGTTGTATGCCCTTTATAAACTCATAGTATGTGGGTTTTATGCATGTGTCTGACAATTAGCACAGGTTCCATACTGTTAATGGGGCGATTCCTGTAACCAAAGAGTGCAGTGTTTGAATCCTTCCACCTCCATAGGCCTATTTTTGTGACTCTGGGCAAGTCACTTCACCAAACCATGCTCCCAGGTTGCTATGAAATCAGACACATGTCCAGTGGGCTTATCTGCTATGTCTGTTCTGTTGGCATACTGCTAACATGTTCCTCTAATATAGCCTATTTATTCATCAAACATGGTGTAGTCTGCTTTTTTGTTTTTGCAGCCTTTGTTGTTCAGGGATTCCCTGTATAGAATTGCCAGCTGTCATCCTTAAATGTTGTCCCAGCTTCAAGTGTTTGAAATTGTTGCTGCTATAGCAGATTTGAAATGTGTCGGCATCTGGTATTTCACATTTGTATGGTGGTAGCCGACCAGTGTTGCATTCGTATGCCACCTAACTGCCGTCAGATAGATTCCTTCCCTTCCATCAATTTAGATGAAGAGGGATCTATTGCTGCTATATCATGCCCCCCTTGTGGTGGGCATACCTTTTAACATCACTGTACAAATCGTAATGCAGGAGTCATGCCATATTTTAGGGAAACACATTTGAGTATGATGACCATACTTTTACTCATGCCAGGTTTCCCTTGCACAGAAGCCATGGCCTATGGGACATTCTATTGCTGTATATCCATGATATGTTGTCATGCTTTTTGGAAGTACTTAGTGCATGCCCACCTCCTTGCTGTGGCACCTAGACATGTACACAGTCAGTCTGGTGAGCATCACATCACCTCCACATGTGTACTGCACTCTCTGCCTTGGATAGTTAGGTATCCACACCTGATTGTCAGTATTCAGTGTTTTCTGAGTTTCCTTGTGCATGCTTTTTACATGGTTTGGTACATACATTCCTGAGTGCACAGCTGTATATGCATCAGCCTGTTTAGGTTTAGTACTACACCATTCTCTTGACTTCTCTTATCAACACAGAAAAGGATTTATGGCATCAACTGCTGTCGTGTAATGGTTCTGTCCTAAGCTGGTATTCAGAATAAAAGCAATTGATTAGCCATATTATAAAATATATCATATTATTAATGGATTATTGATGTAGCAATATATTCCAGATTATTTTGTATAAAAGTAATAATAAAGTAATATAGTAGTATAATATAATATAAAGTAATAATGATGCTGATCTAATGTGCCAAAGTACAAACTCAGAAGAAAAATGATGACTTTTGATAAAAGAGGTACATCATCTTATTACACATAACAGTAAATGTATTGTAATGGCATACCAATAAAGGCTGTTAGCAGGAAATGTTCATGGCTTCTTCAACTGAATGACAGTGATGTCTAGGGTCCAGTTGCACTAAGGTAGTTAGCAGGAAATGTTCCTGGTTTGTCCAGCTGAGCAAAAATGATGTCTAGGGTCCATCTGCACTAAGACAGTTAACAGGAAATGTCCCTGGTTTGTCCATTTGTGTGATAGTGATATCTAGGATTCAGTTGCACTAAGGCAGTTAGCAGACAATGTTCTTGGTTTGTCCAGCTGAGTGATAGCGATGTCTAGGGTCCAGCTGCACTAAGGCAGTTAGCAGGGAATGTTCCTGGTTTGTCCAACTGAATGATAGCGATGTCTAGGGTCCAGTTGCACTAAGGCAGTTAGCAGGGAATGTTCCTGGTTTGTCCAACTGAATGATAGCGATGTCTAGGGTCCAGCTGCACTAAGGCAGTTAGCAGGGAATGTTCCTGGTTTGTCCAACTGAATGATAGCGATGTCTAGGGTCCAGTTGCACTAAGGTAGTTAGCAGGAAGTGTTCCTGGTTTGTCCAGCTGAATGATAGTGATGTCTAGGATCCATCTGCACAAGAGCAGGAAAGAGTATAAAGATTAGAGTGCTTGGGTGTGGCAGAGATGGGGGCATCTTCAAAACATAACTATGATATAAGGTTTACTTATGTAATGCCTGGAACTAAACAGTTGACCTAACCTCATGACATCAACAGGCTGACCCTGAAAATGAGTACTGATGAGGCTTATATGGGTGCATAAAATTAACAAAGAAAACAGAGAAAAAAAAACATTGGACAACTTAATCAAAGAAAGTAAAAAAAACTGCTTAAAGTGGATTCTGTTACCTTTGAAAAGTTAGTCTTGCTAAGACAATGCAAACATATGTACACAATTCTAATATTGAGGAACATGGGGCATTGTTAATAGTTAGAAGTGAGCATGTGCAGAAGACAAACATGTAGTTACATATACTCGTCAAGGTCAGTGTAGAGTCTACATATGAAAATTGGAAAGGGTTTTTAATACCCTGCTATAAGTGCTGGTAACTACAGCAGTCAAGCATGGGTCTTCCTTAAAAACTGCAAAATGTCATATTGCATGCTGCCATGAAATAAGTACCATCTTAACTTCTAGTGCAACCAGTTTCCATGTTTTTAATCTTTAAACCTAGTTTATATTTGTTTATTGTTAAGTGGCTATAAAAATGTTATATTCTGATTGGATGACTACATTATACCACTAAAATTTAATTCCTCAAGAAAAGCACAGAAAATTTACAAAAATGGCAAATTTTTGCCACAGTAAAGCATTCCACCTGTGTGTGGGGAGGTGGGGGTCTTTGAGATGCAGCAGGGCAATTAATGACCATTCCCAGGATGCTGAGTGACCACTCCATTATACTCATGTTCAACCCATCTGACATAAGTACTCCCGTGTCTTTTTGTTTACTTAAAATATTAATTTTTCTGTAGTCATAGTGATGCTTGTAAGGGTGCCTGAAACATTTGGCATTGTACAGAGCAAGTGTTTCCTAAAGTGGATGGCGGTGAAGGAACTGGTACAGTTACAGACTTATGGGCCAAGTGCTCTTTACAGCATTTGCCTATCTGAAATACTAGCTGCCTGACTTAGAAGCATAACTGCAGGCAGTTTAGGACAGGCCAGTGTCTGGAAGGATGAATCCTCTCTTTTCCTGGATTATTGTTGGGAAGAGAAGTGTTGATGAAACTGAAACTATACCTTCTAACTGATTCCAGTTTTCAGGCACATCCCTGATTTTTTGCTTCAGAATTTTCCTGTGTCCTGAATAAAATTTCTGCTGTCATAACAAAACAAAGTATTTTGCAGCTCTTCTCTTGGATAGGTTCAGAGGTTCATTGGGAAGTACTAGGGCTAGATGACCTTGTGGGCCATTTTAAGCCTATTACATTTCTCTTTTTGTGCTCAAAATAACTAGTCCTTTCAAAAAATATATTTTTTTCAAAAATTGCTTTTTTTCTTTTCAAAAAATGTTTTTGTCTTACAATTAATTTAATTTATTTTTATACTCCTGATGATAGACCTGCATGTGGCTGGAAAAAATAAAACATATTACACATTTTATGATGCAGTTTTACTGCCTATTGTTTTTCTTTATGACCACACTCACAAATAATATCAATGCAGGTACTGGCAATAATGTATATACATCAATACAGCATTCTGGGTAATCAAACAAAAAGCAGCACAATTCTTTAGAAGAGCTTACTTCCATTGTGGTTTCACTAATAAATTATTGCATATGTTAATTTTTAATGTAATGCATTCCACCCACAAGACATATCTGATATCTTGTCTTACTAGGATATAAAACGTCCCTGTGGCTGTAATTAGCATGGATATATAGCAGCTTATACATTAATTTAGGTAGTGAGGCATTGTGAGTACAGTCTTTCATAAAACCATGGTAGAGGTTTCAGCTTCAAGAAAATTTTCAAGTGATGGTGCTTAGCAAAAAATATAAAATTGGAAAAAATAACATACTGTTTGCATCAAAACCAGTATAATTTGGCATTGTATATAGTGGGAAGGATACACCCATCTGTGAGGGTTCATCATTTACATTTGCTATTGAAAGTGCAGCAAGATACTTTGTGTCACAACCACTACATAATGCCTGATACTACTGTTACATATTTTCTAATATTCAAGAGAATGCATATTAGTATAAACCCTTTTGTTTCATCAGCTGTTTAAGTCACTAATGCAAATATTAGAGAGTCCCTGGTTTTGGCCCACTATCCTTCATTATTTTCAGTGTTATCCTTAATTCTTGAAGAAAGAGGTACATAATTATGTTCTGTGAAATGGGATTGTATCGTAAACATCAACATTTACTACCACTATGAAACCAGGCAGATGTTCATACCATCACCTATTATGTTGGAGGAGATTATGGCAGTTGCACCACTATTGTAACTGCCTAATGGAATTAACTTCATACAAGTCTTAAAGTATCATTAGTTGATCAGCTTTTCCTTGCACAGAAAACACTCCTAATGAGTAATGTTTCAGGTAAGCATTTTGAGTAAAAACTGTAAAGGCTAGTATTATAGCAAAGAAATGCTGTGGGTACCATCACAGAAAAAAGCAGCAATTATAAAAATAAACAAATACAATAAATGCACTGTTTTGCACTAAACCTAGTAGGCTGCTTGACAAATAAGCAATCAAAGTTAAGTCCTTTAGACAAAGATGCTTGATGTAACTCAACAAAGACATCTAGATTTATTACAGTGAAAACAGAGCTACTGGTACAGTCAAAAAACATTTATCTGTCACTCAGGATGTCCCAATACATCTGAGTAAGCATATAAAGATGCAGAACATAGAATGTAAGACATAAGGATATTTGAAAAGTGCAATGATATTTGGAACATGAAAATATGTAATTTTTTAATATGACCTTCAGTGAGGCTATAATATGCCAACTTCTATATTTACCTAATGAAGGATAAAGGTAGACCACATCTAAATTACGCAAGGTTTCACAAATTGTTTGTGGACTAGAAGTAAGTCCCATGAAAAGAACCAGAAGATTATGGAGCATAGAATATTGTCACATCTGATACTAGGATCATTTTGCCACCTGTCATGACAGGTTTCCCAGACAACTACTAAGATATGTGTTCATTTTTTTGAGTGTCTGATGGTGTCTTGTTCCTTCCAGGTAGTTGCAAGTGCTCTAACATAGGTGACTAGGAGGCTTTCTGATTGTCTGATATTCTGGCTCTGTCTGGTATATTCCACCTCAATGAGCATGCTATGCCTCAAATTCTACATCTTATTCTGAATAGTAGGAGTTATCTTGCATTGTGCCTTTACTACTATGGGCCAGATTCCAAAAGAGTTGCTCTCAGTCTAAGTTTGCCCTGATTCCAAACTACTTGGTCTCAGTGTAAATGACTTGCTTCAGTGTAAGGTCTATCTATAAACAGGCTTACACCATGGGCCAGATTCGAAAACACCTGCTCTCAGTGTAAGTGGTCACTTGCACTGAGAGCAAACCTTTTGGAATCAGGCCCTACGGCTTACCTCATACTATGCCAAAAAATTTTACATACTATCTAATGTCATACCTCATATTCTAGGGGGTTTACCTAATGCATTTCCTCTGCTTCAAACTCTAACAGTTATATTTTGTAATCACTTGAATTTTAACTATTGTTTGGCACAGTACTTTAACTCGCTGAATTAATTTGCACTTTGTCTAAAACTCTAATGGTTACCTGAAGTCATACTGTGTCCCCTAGGCATTACTTTGAGTGGTCCATCAAATTAGGGGAATTAATTTATTTTCTGCCTGTAAGATTAGTGGCACCTTGAAGCTGTGCCTAGAAACTTAACGGTGGTTGCTTGATGTAGTGCCTGGAACCATTGGAGGCAGCTCACACTGTGCTCTAGACTGTTGGTTTTACCTGATGCTGTATGTTAAAATATCACAATTAGTTAATGTACTACACCAGATTCTAGAGATGAGTGTGTGCTTTGGTTGGAACTGTAATGATATCCAATGCCAAGTCTGGTACTCTAGAGTCCATCTTCTGTTGTGCCTTGTACTTTAGTAGTTAAGTACCTGTCCTGCAACTTGAACTTTTGGAGTTACTTGGCATTATACTTGTAACTCTACAATTTGCTTAATGTGGTGCTGCATACCATTCAGATAGAATACTATGTTTCAAATTTTAGGGGATTCAAATTGCTGTACGTCAGTAACCCCAGAAGTCCCAAAGTATAGCCCCTAAATTTTTAGGGTTTACTGAATGCAGTGTTTATGATTAATTGTCACTATGCCTATGTTGTGACTCAAGCTAGGTGGTTACATCCTATAATGTAATTTTGTTAGTTAGATATAATATATCATGTCTTGTATCCTGCTGCCTTAAAATTATTATTTAACTTTAAGGTTTACAACAACTATGATATTTCTATGTATTTCAGATTTCACTTGGTTAATTCCATTGAGAGATTCCCCATTAAAGTGCCATGACCTATAGAAGTAAATTTTGTTAAATACAGTGAATAGTGCATAAATGCAATGAATAATACATACATCAGGTTATTATCTCACATGGCACTACACTAAACTGTATAAAAAATGTTCTAGTCACTGTTGTTACAATACAGGGATAACAAGATATTTATTTTAACATTATAAGCATCGTATGAAATTTTATACAAAATATTTAAGTATGAAATATTTTATTAGCATCTTTATTGAATTATCACTTAAGACATAGGCTAACATACATTTCTATAAAAGAAAACAAGCCATATTAATGTGTTCCACATTAGAAAAATTATACATCACATGCATTCTTTTGAATAACTATCATCAGTCCAATATTATATCTTCTTCTTCTTCTTTCGGCTGCTCCCATTAGGGGTTGCCACAGCAGATCAACTGTTTCCATTTCTTCCTGTCCTCTGCATCTTGCTCTGTCACACCAACCACCTGCATGTCCTCTCTCACCACATCCATAAACCTTATCTTAGGCCTTCCTCTTTTCCTGTTACCTGCAGCTTCATCCTTAGCATCTTTTTCCCAATATACTCTGCATCCCCCCTCAGTACATATAAACTGCTCAATTCCTGCTTTCCCATAAACTTCAATCCTGTTTCAAACATTATTCTTCATTTATTGTTCCCACAATTTCTATTTTCCTATGTAATTTGCTCCTACTCTTATCTGAAGATCCCACTTCCAATTCCTTTCTCTCTGTTACAATATACAGTACTTCAAGTATAGTTGGTTTAGACTATGATTTCCATTTTCTAGTAATTGCTTTTTTTTTTGGCAGTCAACACAATTAAACTTAACAAGGCCTTACTATGTCTAGACAATTCAGCTCCTGTGTCCCAGGTCAAATAGTCATTTCCTTAGTTATACCCATTTGCTCACCCAGTATTTCCAATAGAGTACTCTGCCAGCTCTACCAAGTCATTGTATTCCCAAAACTTATGTTCCCAGTTATCTCCTTCTTCGCCATCACACCTTCAATGTTTGGCATCTACCTGATGAAAAATTCTTTGGAGGCTGCTTGGGGTATAAAAATACCTATGCCAAGCAAAAATCCTAAATCTTCTAGATGTCATTGTATATTTAAGAGGCATACATATTCCCTCCATTGTTTCTTGTGACGTTCATATCCAATCTCTCTTCCCAGTCTTTTCTAAGCTCCTCTGATTGTTCCAGTAGTTATCATGCAATATTTTATATGCCTTAAATATCCTTTTTTAACAGCAGGTTCTGTTCTAGATTCAACTAAAAATTATATTCTCTTTCTCTTTGTCTATACTATGATATCAATCCCTGAAAGGGAATGCAGTCTCTTTCCTGAATTCCAAATGTCTTCTTGGATTCTTCTCATTCTATTGCCTTTCCCCCTTCTAGTTATTGGCTCCCAATACATTGGTTCCCTTGCCAGTTTTCTCCAATAAATTCCAGACCAATGTCACTTGGTCTCTGTATCCCTAATTGCAGTAATCCTTATTGTCAAATTCTCCTTTCTCCAGTCTAATGTCGGCTTATTTCTTAGAATACGTTCTGCTTCTTTATGAATATACTAGTCTGTATGGCTATTGTTATTCTCTTTAAGGATCTGCATCCAAAATCCCACTCTCTACTTATTTCTTGAATTTCCCCCCTGCTTCATCATCATCCCTTTCCACTTTGAATTATAGCTTTCTGTTTGTGTTATGTACATGATCGTTAAGTGTATAGTTCCAAAATATCCCTTCAGATCAGGTAATCCTATACCACCTGTTCTGTTTGAAGGATCGGCTTATCCCACTTGAACCTTGCCCTCTTCCCTTCCCAGATAAATTCTGTCAACTCTTTATTAACTATTGTCCACAACTTCTCATCTGGGTGATAAAAATATGCCTGACCTGTAAATAAAACTAAAGGGACTAAAATATTTTCACTACTTGTATCGTACTATCCATATTCATAAAAAAGAACTTCCAGTTTCTCGGTTTTTGCATTATCTTTTGTTTAGTGTCATCCCACATATTCTTAACTGCCATAACAGAATTCTTTTTAATCCATATTCACAAATACTTCATTTTATCATGCTCCATAAATATGGGTATTGCTGAACCAATCCATGTGTGGGTACACAGTTTACAGCTATAGGCTTTTTTATCTTCATTAATTTTATATCTGGAAAAGACACAAAACTGTCTTAAAATGATGTCCTTTCCTGGTTTTATCAGTTACAAAATAATATTTGCCTGCAAATAAAGCCCACTTTTCTTGATTACCATACCAATTATATCCTTGAATTTCTGAATCCATTATTTTCTTTGCTACTGGCTCTAAATATAAAGCAAATAACAGTGGGGAAAAAGGACACCCTGCCTAGTTTCTTTGTTCAGTCACAGCTTACAGATTTACCTTCACACTTTAATTTTTCCTTCAATTCCTCATCTAGCCTCTTAATTAACCTTACTGTTTTATGAAGAAATGCAAATGCTTCTATTGCATACTCATAAAATCCCAGCGTACTCTGTCAGATGCTTTCTCTGCTTTAAGACCCACCAACAACAGTGGTATTTTCTTACATTCTGCTTCCCTCTGGATCATCATTGTTCTATTCATGATGTCAAATGTTTGCCTGCTCTCCACAAAAACACACACTGATCCATATCTATGAATTTGCCAGCACCTTTTCCATTCTTTCAGCTATTATAGACATAAACATGTTATAATCATAGTTTAAAATTGACATGAGCCTATAAGAAGCTGGGTCTGATCTGTCATGGCCATCCTTGGGTATTACAGCCACCACAACATTATTCCAGGTTGTTGGTGCTTCCCTTCCTTTTAAAATATTGTTAAATAAAACCTTCCAGATCTTTATCACTTTCTTCCTTCCTAGCTACCATTACACAGGAATGCCATCTATTCCTGGAGACTTTCCTGCAGATTGATTATACTTCAACATGTCAATATCATGTCCTCCTATAGTAGCTGTTAATTGTTGAGCCTCATTTACCCCTAACGTTGGCATACTTAAGTCTTTCATAAATATTTCCATTTGTGCTTTTTCTTGATTTCTACATTTCTCTGATTTAAACGAATGTTCATAAATTTTCTGAAATATCTATAATACATCTACATGATCTCTGGTTATTTATCTTGTTACAGCCTCCATACATTTGGCAACAAATCTTTCTACCATATGTTGCCTAGGTCATTGTGCTAAAAGTTTTTGTGCTCTGGAGTTATAATGGAAAAAAAAACAGTTGCTTAGCAGCAGGCCTTCTAAACACATGCATAATATCCAGCTATTCCCTTATTTTCTCTTTAGCACTCTGCAGTTGTGTCTCTTCTTGTTCTCTGAGATTCTCCTTATTCTGCAATACTTTAACATTTGTCAGCTCCTCTAAATAATTCCTGTTACTTTTTAACCACATCTCTTTTTCTTTTATTTCTACACTATTTCTAAACTCCGCTTTCTTTGTATCCCACTCACTAGCTATAATGTCTGAAGAGATTTCTATCTTCCCTAATAACTATTGAATAATTTCCACTACCCATTCCTTAAATTCATCTCTTATTAACAGGTAGGTAGATAGGGAAGTGCCAGTGTCTCATTTCTGGTTTACCATCAAATAGTTGAAGTGCAGTTCTGTGACTGTCTGGAATACTGAACTGAAATGTTGAAAGCTGAAATAATTTTCCTCCCTAATGTTGAACATGGTAAAATTGGTGCTTCCCTTCCTTTTAAAATATTGTTAAATAAAACCTTCCAAATCTTTATCACTTTCTTCCCTCCTAGCTACCAAACTTACACAGGAATGCCATCTATTCCTGGAGACTTTCCTGCAGATTGATTATACTTCAACATGTCAATATCATGTCCTCCTATAGTAGCTGTTAATTGTTGAGCCTCATTTACCCCTAACGTTGGCATATTTAAGTCTTTCATAAATATTTCCATTTGTGCTTGCTATTTCCAGGAGTTGTGTGCAAAAACCCATTTGCCATCTGAGACGTAAAACAGGAATAGGGTTTTGGCACTGTAGATTTGTCACAGTTGTATTCGACTTTACAAAACCTTGAAAATATCCTTTCGAAGAATGCTGTCTGCACAACTGCACTTCAAATATTTGATGGTAAACCATTTTTAGTTTATCACCCTGCATTTTTATCTTAGTTATTATTGGCACATGATCTGAAATAGGTATTGGATGTGTGTTGAAGCTTTCAATTAAATGTATATATTCCTGTGAAATATAATTTCTGTCTAGCCTAGACTTTGGGGAATAATATGCAAATTCTCTTGAAGTTCCTACAGCTGAATTCATATATTCTTTGCCAAATATTTTCATAAATGTCTTCAGAAATCTATCCTCATTTGTTATATTTCCCTTCTAGGTCCCTCAGATATATCATCACTGTTGCAAATCAAGTTCTTTTTCCCACCTATAAGTAATATTCCCTGCTGAAAGCTGATTATTTCTCCCCAAATTTTCTTAAGCTCCATAATAGCAGTTTTAGGTGGAATATAAATACATGCCAGCATAATCCTCTTCTTCACTCAACAGTAGCCCCTGCCCATTTTCATTGTCCCTTGTATTCTACTGTATATCCATCCTGACGTATTTACTTTATCAAATTTACATGCTCATTTTTTTCCAAATGTGTCTCCTGTAGCATTGCTATTTTTCACTCTGCATTTCTTAATATAATTCAATATTCCTGACTTTTTGTTTATATCTGTGAGGCCATAAGCATTCCAAAATAACATGGATAGTCTAGCCATTATGATAAGAAGTTTTCATTCCCACCTATTATATATGACAGCTTTTTAAAATGTCTGTTTCTAGCTTTTGTGTTACATACACCCACTAATGCTTTGCAGGTTGATCTTTTACACAGTTCTTTCTTGACATCTCTATTTGAATATATGTCACATTTTAAAAGACTTTTTGTTTTATCTCCATAACCTATTAACTTAAAACAAACACATACAGTTATGGTAATGTTCAAATAATGAATTTTAACCCTCCTGATAGGAAACATTGTCCCTAATCAACAGCTGCACACACATACATTACCTAACCTGAAAGTAAGGATATCCATGCTAAGTTGCATATTACAGCCTGTATTCCTACCTACACTAATTTCTGTCAGTTCTTGTCGTATTTTTATTCCCTCTCTAGATGTAAAAAAACAGCCTTAATAAAAACTGCACTGGTTATCTTTAAATAAAACTAAATTATACACTGTTCTATTAAATGCATTGAAACATTTATGCACCAGGAAAGATGTTATCCCTTATTCACTCCAAATAATTTCAAAGTTTACTTTTTTACTAAGCTGCTTGCCCTTGTACCTTTTAATTTTATGATTTCTTCAACAAATAATGGCCAGAACTCTCAAAATGTATTGCCTGTACCTTTAGTTAGCTTATCTCCATAGAAACATGAGAACAGAATGTACAGTTGTCCTCAGCTGTAGATTTCTCAACTCATATTGAACACTTATTTGCTAAAGGAAAAGTTTCCATTACATTCAGTGTTCTCTTCTTTTTAAGCCCACATACTTACACAAAAAAATGCTAGTAGATTAATTCAAGGACATTAATCCATGCATTCACCTATGCAAAAATAAGAGAAAACATCTCAACTCTACATATATTATAATTAGTGCACTTTGAAGCCAATCCTATGCCCTGACAGCCCAAGATAACAGCATATTAACTTAAACGTGTTTTTGTCCAGCCTTTCATCTCTTTTTACATTGTAATGCTTACATTTCTTAAACTAAAAAAGAAACAAAGTACTGATTTTGTTTAGTATCCTTATTACATATATCAGTCACTGAAAATGCTTTACTATATAACATCCAATTCATATCATGAAATGTTTTATACAAATATTTATGAAAACCTTTTTGTTACTATTTTTTTCCTTTCAGTGTCCTTCCAAACATCAATGACATGAAGTGGGATATATACCTTTCAATCTGCCAAGAAGTTTAACAAAGTCAGCCAAAGTCCAATTGTTCTCACTTTTTCTTGCAAAGCTATATTTCACAAATGTGATTGGTGCTTTATAGTCTCACATTTATTCACTAATTTCAGTGTTGCAGATCTTCTTCCTGTTCATCTCCATCTCCCAGCCTCAGAATCTGGTTCAAGTCAAATGTACTCTTGATTCTTCTAGTCAAGTCTTGTGCTTTTTTCTGTCTCTCAAGCATTTTCCTTTGAAACATTGGAAAATGTTTCACTGGGAAAGTCTCTCTATGTGCTTTATTATCAAAAAAATGAGAAGCAAAGTCTCCTTCTATTTGATGGCACACTTTTTGTGGGACAAACTTTCCTCCTTAGCATGTTCTATATCAAAAAATGACTTTGATTCTCCAGGAAAAAAATATTTTGAAGACAGATGGATACAGAAGTTTGAATCTCACACCTGCCTAGCTAAAACCATACATCAAAGTTTCTGAATTTCTACCCCCAAACTACTCCTGCCTCAGAACTGATAGACTACATAAAAATGTGGTGGCATCACCGTATTATTCCCTAGCTCCTTTACAGTAATCCCATATTCCAAGCCAATTCCTCACTTCTCCACTGCAGAGCTACTAATAACCTTCCTAAAACTTAATGATTGCAAAAGCCTTTGCATTATAGTCATATACAATCTCCCAGGTAATAATACTCCTGTTCACAAACAAATTCTGACTTGGACAACAAACAATATAAAAAATGAAACCATCATCCTAGGCAACGTCAATATTAACTGGTTAGATATATCCACTAATAACCCCTCTACAGATATTAATCTTCACATCTATACTCAGCTAATCTCTGCCATTACTAGATCCAACATAAAAGAAAACAAAAGATCAACCTTAGACTGGATCTTGGTCTCTGACCCAGAAAAAATTACCAACTCCGGGACTCTCCCAAAGAGCATTAGTGATCACTCACCAGCATTCATAATACATAAGCCCACCTCCATACCAAACTGCACCAATATAGATACACCCGGGATCTATCCCGTTTCTCCCCAAACAATTTCAATGATACCCTGCATAACATATACTGAAGCCCAATAAAATTTCTCCCACTAAACAAAGCTGTGGAATTCTTCAATTCTACATTTCTTAGGATCCTTAATAATCTTGCCCCACTCTGGTTAAAAAAGATCAAGTCAAAACATGCAATTTGGCTTACAAAGTCCACAAAGCAAGTTATATCCTCTAGGGACAAAGCCTGGGAAGCCTGGCAAAAAAAAAACATTGTCTAACCCCAATCAATACAAACAACTTCACAATCAGGCTAAATGCCTAGTTCTCAAAAACAAAAAAGAATACTTCCAGCCTATTCAAGACCAAAATAGACTAGACTCCCAACATTTCTGGGGAGCAATCAACTCCCTACTCTACCCTGGCACTAACAACAATCCATGTCCAAACCCAGAAGAAACACTGTCTGAGATAGCCTTCATCTTTAACATGTACTTCATTGACAGCATAAAAAAACTTACTACTACCTTCCCACCTATTATAGCTAATCCACCAGGAACTCCACCTGTGCAACCCCCTTCAAATCCTGTACCTCCTTTCACACTAACAACCATATCCACCTCCACTATTAAAAAAACTTCTTCACAAACTCAAACCATGTACCAATGCCCTTGATAACCTACCCACAGAATACTTACAACTCTCAGTTTCATCTATTGCATATCCTATTGGCATCCTCCTCAAAAGGTCCATTCAAGAGTCCTGCATACCTGAAATTTATCCTACCACTTCACAAAGGCAGCAACAACTCCGATATCTCAAATTTCCATCCCATTGACATTCTCCCCCCATCTCCAAACTACTGGAGAAATGTAGTCACACTCAGCTCCTCAGTTACCTAAGACAATATCAAATTCTCTCCCTCCTCAACATGGCTTTAGGCCCGGACATAATGCTAACACTGCCCTCATTTCTTTCCTCAACACAGTAAACAAAGCTCAAGATACTGGTTCCTTAGTCTCAGCACTCTTCCTTGATCTATCAAAGGCATTCAACACTATATCCCACTCCATCCTGCTTACTAAACTCTCTAATCTCAGGCTATCCCCCCTACCCTACAGTGGTTTACTAACTATCTCAATAATAGACAGCAATCTACTAAATGGCAACATTCTTCCTCCCCTTTCATAACTACAAATACAGGTGTCCCGCAAGGGTCAATACTGAGACCCCTTTTATTCAGCATATTTGTCAATAACTTTCATTCCTCTCTCATCAACAGTACTTTCATCCAGTATGCGGATGATTCCACTATCATCTGCTCTGCTAAATCTGCTCCTACACTACAGCATCTTACCCAAGAAGCATTTACTTCCACTGAAACCTGGATGTCCCAGAATCATCTCACTCTCAACCCCAATAAAACAAAACTTTTAATATTTACCCCCACAAAATCCAGTCATGCTGACAAATCATTATTCTCCAGTCACTCCCAAAATAACACCATCATTGAAGTTGTCCCCAGCACCAAATTATTAGGTGTCACCATTGATGACAAATTAACTTTCAACCTTCACATCTACAGTAACATAAAAAAAAATCATCAAAAACTAGGTGACCTGTACAGGTACCACTACTTTCTTAGTCTCTCCACAAAAAAGGCTCTGGCCTCATCCTTCCTGCTTCCAACACTTCTATATGGTGCTCCCATCCTCATCAATCTACAGTCCTCCTTAAGAACAAAACTAGACTCTTGCTACAACAAAGTCGCTAAATTTGCTAACAATGCAAAATTTTCTACCCATCACTGTTCCTCTTTGCATCAACTAAATTGGCTAGAATACCCACACTATCTCACATTTTTACAATTAACTACAACGCATAAGCTCATCTACCACCCAGAAACCTGCCCTTCCATCTCCTCCATACTGACCATGTACCATCCTAATGGACACCTTAGGTCCGAAAACAAAATGTTGCTATCCATAGAGAAACTTAAACTCTCAGCTGGTCAAATGTTGTACTCCTATACTCTGTCTAAGGCATGGAATACACTCCCCTCTTCACTTAGAACTATCAGCAACCCAGCCTCCTTTAAAAAATCCCTCAAACTACATCTCTCCTCACAAGGGATATGCTCCTGTTCCCCAACACACAAGCTCAACTCCTAATTGCCCTCCTGGTGCTATACCTCTTACTGTCACTTCCTTCCTTTCACTCTCTCGACTTCCCTGTCACCTTTAACTGTCCTTACTCTCCTTCTGTCTCCTACTATTTTTATACAATATCAATCTCCTCACAGCTATGAATCTGCAGACATATCATACTTGTGTGTTATTTTAATACACTCTATGAACATTGAGGACATACTTCATTTGTGTCTTCAGAATATAAGACATTTTATTACTTCTAGATCTACGATTGTAATTTTTTCACTTTCATGCAATGTAATAGTATTGATCAATTTTTTGTTATATGTATTAATATTTTTCTATGTTGTAATTTTGTGGAGCTTATTTTCTTTGTATATAATTTTGTGAAGCTTTTCTCCCCATGCATCCACTGAAAATGGGCTCTTTTAGGCCCAGTGGACTTTCCTGGTAAACTAATGCAATAAATAAATAAATTGCTGCGATAAATGTGCTTTTTTTCTGGCTGATGTACAGTGGATAATCATTTTCCACACTCTACTGTCTACAATTTTTTAACACTTTGCCCTTCTGCCACAGTTTTTTTCAGGATCAACTCTTTCTGCTGGCATAATTACATCTTTACTAATACAGGTCTTGGTTGCTTTCTCATGGCCAGTTTGGAGCATACACATAATGTGTCTTTTCAATTAACAAATCCTGCTTTGGAATATCAGTCCACTTGCTTATTTCTGCTTTCATAAAATTAATACAGTCTGTTCCTTCCTGTTTCTCTTGTACATCAGAAAATCTCAGTTTTTTCTTCATGTTCTGTCTTCTAATTTTACCATTTTCTGAAACAGATCTTCTTGAACAGTCTCATACTCAGCCAGCCTTTTCTTCATTTCATCTTCTGATTTTTTTTTTCAGTTATATCAGTTCATCTGAATAGCTGTTTAATGCTTCTTTTATTTGTTTCCAGTCTTTTGTTAAATTAGTTGATATATTCCTTCAGTGTTTCATTTATTTTAATCTGCTCTGAGTAATTCTGATTTCTTTTTTCTTCTAAATTACTGGAACCATCTTTTGTACCAAAGCTGGAGCTTGAACTGCTTTTTGCTGAAGAGCTGCGGGATTCTTCCCAGTCAATGTTTTCGTCTCACCTTTTCTAGTTGATTTTCTTTCAGATTCTTCTTTGCTGGCATCTAGGCAGTGTACTTAACTAGCCAGTAACTGAATTTTACTAAAACTGGCATAATTACTACACCTTATCTCTCAGTTTTTTTTTCAGACAGGGAGAGGCAGACGTCAAGCTGGTGATCAGTGTACAGCCATCTTAGAAGTTTACATATGAAATATCGATACAAAATAGATAAGTAGCTACCTCTGTGCAAGGAAATAGGTTTAGCTTGAAACAGCTGAAGTCTGGCTGATGTTAGGAGTGGAATGTTTACTTTCTGCCTGAACTTGAGCATTTCCTTTTCTATTTTGTCTTGAACATTATCAGGAAGTGTAATTCTTTTTTATGGCAGCAACAATGAAGAATTTATGTTTCACTCGTTTGCTGTGGTAATCAGAGCTTGCAATTGTGCTGAAGTACTTAGTTTCTTGGATGGTTTTATTCATCATAATAAGATGAGCAGATGCCTACATGGATTTTGGTGGGAGTCTGTATGTCTTTTTTATCTGTATCTCACATATTTGAAGCTGTAATGGGCAACCAGTAAATTCATCAGCAGCCAACTGTGCAAATTGACATTCTCAGACAGTTGGACAAAAATGATGATTCCTTTGATTGGATCATTATGAAATAAATGTACATTTACCACCATGCTACAGCAGCTCTGGAGTACAATATATTATTATCTGGGACACAGGAGGTAAGGTCCCTGTATTAGGTTGGTGGTCCCACCCCCACCAAAAATAACAATCACCAAATTCAGTTTCATTGACTTCCTTTTTGAGCACTACTGCATTTGATGAACTGGATTTTGACAACTGACATCATCTATTGCAATGAATGTCAAGGCTAGATAATAAGGATGTTGCAGTGACGCTCATACCATCCAGGGCCTTTGGTTATGGGAAGGTCATTATGTCCATCTCATTTTGCAAAAGGGAAATTATCAGAATACAACCTTGCTTTGGTGATAGCAGAAGTAAAAGTGTAACGATTGTTTTTCTTTCAAAAACAAAATAAGTAATTTTAACTTCAGACAGTGAGTCCAATCATTTATTTCCATTGGATAGTACTTGAAGATTAAAGATTGGGTTCTGGTCCAGATATATATATATATATATATATATATATATATATATATATATATATATATATATATATATAGTTATAGCTATGTAGTACCTCAGCTATTTCACATCTATTAATCTGTTCCATTATTATTATTATTATTATTATTATTATTATCATTGTTATTATTATTATTATTATTATTATTATTATTATTATTATTATTATTATTATCATTATTATTATTATTATTATTATTATTATCGTCATCATCATTATTGTTATTGTCATTATGGTACAGCACTGCATTTTATTTATAATTTTATCTCTAGAAAGATGGCCATGAGTTGCTTCCTACTTATATCACTGCACATTTTGTACCAAAAATCTTTGACTAAGTTTAATGTCATTGACCACCAAACAAAAAACAGTTACTAAAATTACTAGAAAATCACAACCTAAACCAACTGTAACTGAAGTGCTGAATATTGTAAAACAGATAAAAAAACTGGAAGTGTAATTTTTAGAAAAAGGGAGGACCAAATCACATAAAAATAAATGGAATTTGACGGAACAATACATGCAGAATAGTGATCATGAGGTAAACTGTGGTGGTGGTGCTGTGGTAGCGTTGTCGCCTCACAGTATGATGTTGTCCTGTTCGATTCTCAGCTAGAGTGTCTTCTGTGTGGAGACATGCGTGAATGGGTGTACCTTCGTTGAAGGTTGTGCGTCAGAGCTGGCAACTTGGCACGTAAAAATCAACTGCCAATCATTAGCAGACCTGAATTCTGCTGTGGCGACCCCTAACCGGGAAAAGCCGAAAGACACAACAAAAAGTGATCACGAGGTAGAGTGAAATTTAAGGAAGGCAGGAACTGAGCAATTTATTTAATGTTATTGTGAATAAAAATTGTTAAAATGTAGAACGCATGAAAATAACAAAATAAATGTTAGTAGGGTTTGTTTTCTTTTCTACTACTGTGTATATACCTAGGTCACTTTTTAATGTCATGTCTAATAAAGATGCTTAAAGAAATGTTTCTGTATGCAAAATAAAATCATGAGTTTCTATTATCAAGTCCATATTACTGCAATATGCTTACTAAGAAATGTGTGGCTTTTTTAAAGTCACAGTGATGCTGAAACCTTTGTTCGGTTTATATCTTTACTAATTGCCTTAGAATGCTCTTGCATTTGCTATGACGTGTTGATTGTTTTGTGACATATTTTAAGTTTTATTACTTTGTAGGCATGCAGATAAATGACCATAATTATGGGGAAGTGTAAATAAGCTAATCTGAGGAGTCTGTAGGCTTTACTGGTTTAGACCTCCATATATATCCCTGACCCATGAAATATAAGTTCTTCTGGATTACAGTGTCAGTTTAAATATACACCCAATCTGTTTGGCTTACACATTTCCCACAGTCTGCTTGATTTGCTGAAGATGTTCCAAGGGGCAGTGGTTGACTGGCTCCATAAATTTGGCAGTGTTCGTGGCTGGTTGCTTTTAAGCATGAGCTACAAGTAATTTGCTACATGCTTTGTTCAGGATTAGTTTCTCTTTCTCCAGTTCTGCTCTTAATAGGGTTGAAGTTGAGGGATATGCAATTGCCAAGTAAACACGAGGCAGCACTATTGGACCTTATAATGCTTGTGCCAAATAAATATATCAGCCATAAATGGAAGCAGAGAATACCTCTCACAAGACACAATCATGAAAAATAGATGAAAGAGCTACTGGACATAGACTTGTCCACAGAAAATGTGATGTGGAGCATGATAAATGGTCATCATGGACAGTTCAAATAACAGACTGAGTCTTATACATGCCAGTTCTAAGGCTGATTCTTTTTATTAACCTTTCAGTGGAAAATGTTGCTGAGCAAGGTCAGAAATGCATATACTAGTTGTGCTGTGGGCTTGTCTAAACTTTGCTGTTTAATGTTTAATAAAGTTGTTTTTCTTAAAAAGGTAAACTAAACTGAAACTACAGTAACCCTAATGGTTAACTGTTGTTGCCTTTCAGACTCTTATGTTTCCCAGATCCCATTCCCCCAGCCCTTGGAACCATCTAGTGCTTTTCTTTACACACTATCATCCACCAGGACTTTATCTGAAGTTTTGCCACAATATCCATGATCATCTTTCTGGGGACATGTTATCTCATATGTAATGCTTTCACTGCAAGGACAGCACTTAAGTGAAAAAACTGCACTTTATCTTTTCACACCTTTAGCTGAAGCTCATTAGAGAGCAGAATTATTCTGTACGGTTTTCTCTTCTAAGCATAGTAAAAGCAATCAGTGCCATCCTCTAAAGCACAGAAAGCTGCTGTCATATAAACACATATTCAAAACTGGGCAACACACACACACACACACACACACACACACACACACACACACACACACACACACACACACACACACACCTTCATGCATATACACATGCACAATATACTCACAGAGAAGCAAAACCTTCGACTGAACACACCAATAGTCAGTCCACCAGTGATTGATAAGTAGAACTCAAACGCAATAAACATTGATCCACAAAAGATTGAAAAAGCAATTAAACACAATAATTTTTTGCAAGGAAGCAAGCCCTCCTGTACTCCCATATCCCCTCTAATTATATTTACCAACTCTGAGATTGTACTATGGTGTGGAAAGGGCATATCCCCCCACCCCCACTGTAGCATGATCCCATAGTGAAAAATCCAGTACATTTCAGTCATCAGCAGTGGCTCTTTCAGATGTTGACAGATGGACTCATTGACCAAAAGTTCTGCTTCCACTCACAGATATGTATACACACACACACAGTCACGTGCACACACACACACACACACACACACACACACACACACACACACACACACACACACACACACACCTCTTAATGCTGATACAGCTGCACTATATACTTATACATGTGTGTGTATATATTTATACACACACACACACACACACACATATATATATATATATATATATATATATATATATATATATAGATATATATAGATAGATATATATAGATAGATATATATATATAGGGCTATCTGACATTGCCGACACTCCAAAATGCCGACAACCATAAGGCTGACATCATATGATTGACATCCGTAATGCCAACAATGCGGAATTGGCATCTCACTATAGTGCAGAATGGAAAGATTTCCATTCCTGCACTGTAGTGCGATCTTGGAGTTGGTATATTAAAGTTACGAGGGGGGGGGGGCGGAGCAGTTGAAAGGAAATTTTATTTTCCTTTTACATGGTCTGCTTACAGTGTCGAGATTTCGGATGTTGGTCATATGGTGTTGGCCATATGGTTGTCGGCATTCTGAAATTTCGACATTGTGAAGTAGATCCATATATATATATATATATATATATATATATATATATATATACACACACACACACACACACACACACACACACACACACACACACACACACACACTCACATCCGCGCACACACACACAAACATACAGTCTGTCATGCTTTCACCGAGATCCACCACAGGAACTTGAAGGTAAACTAGAAGTGCAGATCTCACCCAAGGCATTCCCAAACAAGTTTCCTTAATACAGACCTGCTTAATACTAAAGAAAAGTCAGTAAAGCATTGTCTTTTTTTAGAGAGACAAGTTCCATACACCCTCCACCCACTTATGTATAGTAACTGCAGGGTAGTAAACATCAGACAAAATGAAAACCACACATTAAGAGGGAAATACAACTCACACAACTGTAGTTTTGCAGTAAAGCTGACAGACAGATTCAGGGCGATTGTCCAGCATGCTATCTTTGTAGTAGATCTATTTTCAAACAGATGTGGACCTTCCCACTCAGTCCTGTGATTCAGTGTTCACCTAGGCTTGCTTTGTGACAGGACCAAATCATGATGTCTTCCTATAAAAGAAGAACATCCACTGGGTGTTCTACATGTTCTCACTGAATTTCTAAGGAACAGACAGTCCACAAACTGGAAGGTGGACAGGGTATTTTTTGGAAAGCTTCTTGGGGATACTGAGACACCTGTTAAATTTTCCACGTGTATCATGTTTACAACAAGAATGCATGGCAGAGCCATTTTCCAAGACAAATGTGAACTTTTGATTTGGGCATTATGAGGTAGGATGATCCCTCAGTAGACTCATCAGTGTACACGTTCTCTGAAAGAGGAGGATGAGACATCACATATAGGGTAGAGACAGTTATTCCTACTCAAACTATAGTTATCTCAAGGTAGGAGTGCTATTAAACTAGTTTTCCTACCACATAAATCTCACGTCTCTCTCTTTGTATTTCAGTGGTAAGGAAGTGGTCATTGGTAAAGTGGGAACAAACCAACAGACTGGGGAGTCACTGGAGCTCTTAGCTATAAGCTATAAAGGTACAAAAGGTACAGGGCGTGGCCACAGAAGTGCATGACATGAGATAATTGAACCATAAAGAGACGTGCTAATGTTAATATTATGATGTCATCTAGGAATGCACTTTCAGTTTGTTGTCAGCACAGAAAAAAAATACAGAAGTTTTAAGGGCCACCTCTAATTTTTTGAAAGTGTCAGGTGCTTTTGGGGGAGATGAGGTGAGCAAATTACCATATGTTGCATATACTTCCAAGGTGGTACATTATCCCTTTGCTATACCCAAAATCACATCAATGGTAATGGATATCATCTCATGCCTCAATCTTTTGAGTAAAGGTTTATTTTGATAATCCTAGATGAAAAGTCTCATGTTACAATGGTGAGACCATGATTTTGACATCACAACTTTTATGATTTTGCTCATGTCATGCTTTAATTTACACCTCAGCTAGTATTTCTAATGCATTTTTACATTCTTTAACACCAGTTTTCCTCACTTATGCTTCTCTTCCTCAGCTAAAGCAGAATTTAAATAATTAAATCCATGGACAGCTTCCAGTTTTTCTCCTGTACGTGCAGTTTTAAACTATCATGATCCTGATTTGTCATTCAGTCTTCATTCATTGTGCTAGTAATTCAAAGATTAGATTTGTGTTTGATTTTGCAGAGTCCATCCTGAATTGGTGAGTTGCCAACCACTCGTCTTTAAACCATTTTCCAGCTATGGTTTCTAGCATACCCACTGATGACACACAGTACTAATACTGAGCCCTGACACCGTCCTCTCTGCACCCTAAGTGTCAGGCTGATTTCTCAACTTCTGTCTTCACTGTTGAATTATGTTCTTTTTGTACTTTTCTGATAAAATAAACAAGAAGCAGTGTGAAGGCTACAATTAAACACTACAATCTAATTTCCTTATGTCTCATAGAGTCCAAACTTTTTCAAGATTTATGAAGCACTAACACTGACACAGATGGCCCGAATGGGATTTTCATTAAGAAGATTACATTGTCTGCTGCTCTACATCAAACATTTTGGCACACTCCATCGCAACATGTAGGCTGCACACATTTGTTTCTTGTACCTCTGTTTGGCCTAAAGCCTACTTCAGCCATAGTAATTTATTCCTCTATCATTCATTGGTTTATTTTTAGCATTATTCTCAACAGAATTTTGTTGGCGCAAGAGGCCAGGGAAACATTTTTTATCTATAAAACTACTTTTAGTTACATGTTTCAGAAATTTGTTTAGTTGGCTGACATTAGTGGAATTTATATAAAGGATTCTACCAAATTAAAGGAAATGGTCACCTACATTATGTATTTGAATCCTTTGCCGAAGCAGGTTCAGAATCTAGTGGACACCTGCTGTTACTGGGTCAAAATCTAATCACATCAATAAGAGATGATTCTAGAACTTATTGTTGCTATTAGTATAGTGACATAATCTGGGAATACTTTAAGCAAATGTTTAGCTTCATGCTGTCAGACTTACTTGACAATCCATCATATGAAGCTCACGCTTTTTTACACTAAAAAACGTACAACTTACTGTGTGTGTGTGTGTGTGTGTGTGTGTGTGTGTGTGTGTGTGTGTGTGTGTGTGTGTGTGTATGCAAACACACATGCATATGTGTATGCATGTGTGCATGGGTTTGTGTGCATGTGTGTCTGTGTGGGGGGGGGGTGTGTGCGTGTTTTCTGGCTAACATCAAAATGCATCATAACAAGCTCCTCTTTTCAGCACAACCATGGCCAAATAGCAAATAATTAAGAAAAAAAATCAGACAATATTTGTTTTAGTTCAGCATATGCATTTCAGTAATCTTTTGAATTTCTATATTTCACAGATGAAATGAATACAGCATAGCTGAGGTGGATGATTTTTAGTGGAAGGCAATCTGAATTTGCTGAGGACTGTAAAACTCAATTATTGAAGTTGGAGTTGCAGTTCTAATTCCAGGCATGATAACAATATAGTGGATAATAATGCATAGCTGGTCCTATGCTCAATTGTTTTTTTTTTGTTTTTTTTTTTAATGACGTTGGGATGAAGTGCATTGTCCTAGTTGACCTCCAGTGGTACAGCTTATTTCATTTGCATGCAGTTGATATTTAATAATATGTTTTGCCATAGCTTCAGCATATTGAGCTTGTATAAGTGACATACACATCGTATTCTAGCATTCCATAAACAATAAAAAGCTCATGGTTGATTTTAAATAAAGTGGTAAAATGTATTAGATATAGATGAAGCAGTGAAAGAAAAAAGTTGGCAGTTGACCTTTGGGTGTAAGTGTATTTTTCTCCACCACACAATAGAAACAGAAGTAAAATAAGAAGGGTTTAATCCTTGTGAAATGCAAGTAAAGTGCTGAAGCCATTTTGACCTTGTAATATTCTAGTTCAGCATTTGGCCCTAGTGATAGTCTATGAATAAAGGAGGTCAGTAATTATGATAATAACATTTTGCAGATATTGAGGGAGGGAGTATTTTGACTTCATATACTGAACAGATATGAAGATACTTGATAGAATCACCAGTTGAAACAAGATGCTCAGTTGTCCATGCATTCGCTTTTTCTGTCGGCATTACTATCATACATCTCAAACAACAGTAAAAAGACAGAATATGACTTCAAATGCATGGCCACTGTCCAGGAGGCTTGGCATTGACCAGCAGAAAGAATGCAAGTTGTTGGCTGTCACCCAGAAGCACAAGTGGGAAATCAGAGTTCATCGAGAAGCAGGCAATTGCTGTGCACATATTCATAAACCCTGAATTGCACAAAAAAAGTGCTTGCCAGCTTAACATGATAAGGAAAGAGCAGACGTGCCTTCCCCAGGAGGTAACTGCATCTAGCAGAGGGGACTGGCACACATATTTGCCCATCTTTTTCTGCAGTATTTTGTGAACTGATTCAGCTGAAGCAAGCAGAAGGCAGAATAAGCTTCCGAGGGTTTTATTACAGCAGATGGGATTTTTATTTCAAGGTTCACCTTGTCTGCTGTACTATAAGCAGAGGTTAAATTCTGCAGACGGTATCTGATGGTATGAGATACTGTTCCTACATTCTTTGCCATTTCTTAATTTAAATTCCAAATCCATTTTGTTTATGTGGCATCTCCAAACCTGCTGTGAGATATTCAACATCATAGTAAAATCACCCCCACAATAAGAGTTATATCAATTATATAGTGAGCTATAGCTTTGATGCCCACTATGACAAATATTAAATGCACTGTTCACAAAGTAAACAGTATTGCATGAAGATAATGCTGAATGTTACCACGTTGCCATTTTTGCTGCTGCTGTGATCTGCCTGACACTACCCATGGTACAAACATTGAACAGCGGCAGTTTGGTACCACTAATAAAGTAGAACAGTTTCCACCTTAAAAACATACAGAACCCATTGATATGAACATCTCATTTCTATCTGCTAACTTGTGTATCACAGTTACACTCGGTTAAAGAACTAGCAGTAAAGCCTCAATGACATCATCAGACTACTGGACACATAAAATTCGGCAGATGCAGGAGAAGCAAAGCTAGACAGTTGTCACAGCCACTTGGTAAAAGCTATTTTCATGTTTGATACAAAAACTTGCTGTTTCCATTTCTAGCTCATGTCAGTATTTCTAAAAAAACTTGCATTCAGATTGTGTTCTTTGATTTTTAAATCTAGGCAAAAAAGCTAGTATTCCTCTCTAGAAAAGTATACTGATCTTAATTTTACTTATAAGATTATTTGCTTTTCCATTTTTAATTTGTTTCCAGAAGTACTAAACAAAACCCTTGTTACGTTGTATTGATCTTTAAATAAAATGCAAAACAGATGAGTCCAGATTTCTAAAGCTGTTGTGTCTAGCACATGCAAATTACTTTCTTGGGACACAAACAAAATGGTAAAGTCTGCTAAATGCAGGCTTTCTCTTGAATGCAAGAAAGCTTCAACAAGAAAAGCCACTTTGAAAAAAAAAGAACTCAGCAAGCCTGAAGGTCTGCTTTGATACATAGGGTTACTTCAGAACCTCGGTGTTTGAAATGGAATAAAAACAAACTCTATTTGTTTTTGGCTTTTGCTCACCACGATCTCAGCAGGACTGTGTAAATGTTCATCCTAACATCAAAGATCATTGAATTCTGTACCGGTTTATAGTCTAGCTTTGATGGCCTCTGACTAGAAATTGATGCCGTGTGGTTGGGCAAGTCTGTGAAATATGGCAAGCTGGGAGACTTTAACACAGCAGGGCAGAAGTACGTTGGCAGAAGGGTAGCAACAGATGCTGTTTTGTCCTATATAGTCCAGTCTTGTCCTACAGGATTCCATCAACTCTCCAATGACCCTGTCCTGCACTACACAGATTTGTTTAATACTATATATTTAGCCTTTGTTCTATAAATCGTACCTATCTGGAATTCCTGAACACACACAGTGAAATGTTTTTTGTGCAGATTCTTGGTAATTGCTCAGTAAAGTTCAAGAGAAACTTTTCTTTTTTATTTCCTATCCCACATATAGCTACTTCCTAGCAAATACCCAGCATTTTAATATTTTGTAAATGAAATTATGATTGTGACACATATAAATCTTTGCTATTATTTATTTTACTAAAGCTGTCTATGTGACTCTTTGTTTAATCTGTCTTAATACATTTTGGTAAGTGCATGTTAAATGAATAACTTCCGTATTTGTACCTATGACATGGGCCATGGCAGAAAAGTTATTTTTTTTTGAGCCAGCCCAACTTACCAGTCAAGTAATGAATATGTAAATAAAAAAAATAATGTACATTATACATTAAAACATATGTAGTCACACATGACAGCATTTCTTTCTATATATGTATGGAATGTAAGGGAGCAATGTTATTTCTAAGTTCTAAGTGCAAACATTTTAAATCTTTGGCCTTATATTATATGGTTCGCACTTCCTCACTTTTTCTACATAGTTGTGATCATTTATTATATTAGCGTGATCGTTCATTATATTAACCCTTCTTTTATTTTCTTTTCCTTTCCTTCCTCTTTATGGTCCCGTTCTATCTTATGTTATATTGTCTTAATATCCCTGGCTATATACTGTCCTATGGGACTTATATTTTAGCAAAGCTCCTTCTAATTGTACATGTTTCTTTTATATATACTTGTTGTTTTGGTATACATTTCAGCCCTATTTTATGTAGTTCTTTCTCACATCATTCAGTATTATTTTGTTCTGTAATATCCTCGTTTTTGTCTTAAATTATACAATACAAATAATGCTTCTGCCTTGGTCAACTTGTATCTGCCATGGCGTACATAGTCCTGGCCTTTGCAGTATAGCTAAGCTGAATTGTGTGGGTGCTGTCATGTATAGAGCTGTTTTATCTTCCATGGTACTGTCATGTCGGACAAGATTCTGTCTTTCTCTATATTGTACTGTTTCATTTCACAGTCAGTCTGCCTCATAAACTAGTATTTGTCATCACCTCTTTGTGCGTTTAAAGAACAGAAGTGGTCAGTAAACCCTGTCCTACAATCTCTACAGTTCATAAACAGGAGAAGAAGAGCACAACATGAATAGAGCCAGTCTGACATGAAAAGACTGGACGTGAAATCCAGAAAAATAATAATAATATATTGAATTTGCTGCATAAATACAAGAGGATATTAGCTTTTACATGAAGTGCACATATTATAATGAACACTATCTCTATGATCATTTAAAATAATGGTTTTACAACACAAAACATGAAGGTCTATCTAATTATTTTTAAAAGTAATGTTTTTAATGTAATATTTTGCACAGTATTGTAGATACAGCAGTTCTCTCTCTCTTTCTCTGACATATAATTTGTTATTTAAGCATCATTGCAAAATAATAATCTGAAATCTGGTATGACATGATAGCATATTTTAATACTACAATAAAAAAACTATGTGAGCTTTCTGCAACATGGCAAAAGTTTGCAGGCCCTAACTCCTTGCCATGAATCTGCTGAAGTACACAACTGCCTATAATGAATCGAGATATAATGAATCGAGATATTACTCATTGGTGTTAACGTCTGTAAAGCCCTGTGCGCTCAAAAAGTTCCTTAAAATATGTTGTCCTTTTCCACCCAATGGCAATGATTCGGAGAGATGTATTTAGGCTATTTTCTGCTTTGTTGGTTGTCTATGCTTTATGTCTAGTTCAAATTAGTGATTATGTCTCTCTATGCTGGTATCAAGAACGCCACACATCTGGCCTACAAAATATTTTGGTACAATTAGATGATTTCTCTTTGTGCCACTGACAAACTACAGCTAATTCCTCAGTAACACGAAGATTACAGAGTGAGCCCATGTAGGACCTGCTAAATGCAAATGTCTGAGAACCATTGTGATGGTCACAGTAAACCTTTTTCAACCACTTGTCATGTTGGTCATTGGTTTATTTGGTTACTCATGATGGTGTCTTTAACACATTTGCAAAAACGTATTAGTGCTAATCAGAAAGTATATAATGACCCAGTAGCATATATAAATGTCTGTAATAGACTGAGATCATATCCAGGACCAGTTTCTCTGCCTAGGACCCAATGAGTACCATGGTAAGCTGTGGTTCCCCTTTGACCCCGAAATGGATAAAATTAACATAATCAAATCAATCAATCTTAATTAAACCAAAACAATAAATTTACATATCTCTAGCACTATATTGCATCATAAAGTACATAATAACATGCACAGCATAGAGGCAACACTGTACACCACCTCTGGGAAATTTCTTCTGACACATTACCAATCTTTCTGCAAAGCAATAACTTTGTTGAGAAAAAGCAAAACACAGTCAAATCAAGTATGCACAGTGCATTTTTTATTAAAAAATTCTGTACATTGATGAAAACACTTCAGTTTTATCACCATTTTCTTACTCTAACATGAAAAAAATTTGAATGGGCAGCTTTTGCCACATTCTGTATTGTGTATGCCACGCTTGTGGACCCGAGCAGATCATTTACTTATTTTGCCAGCACAGTACATCTACCATTGAATAGCTGATGACTATTTTCTATACTGTGTCCTTAGCTTTAGATTTGTGACCACAGATACAATGGTTCCATTTTGTCACTGCTATGGTTCCCATTAGTCAAGCATCAAGTTTTAAAAAAAACTGTACTGACATGCAGAGAATACTTAATGCATTATTCTGCCTTGGTGTTATTGTATTTGTGCATGTTTTCTGTTGTATAATTTATTTTGCACAGAGTTTGATATATGCATCTGATGTCCACGCCCTGCTTTAAACTGCACCTCACACCCTTTCTGCAGCTGTATTCATTTTAGGGTATCCAGCTAAGTTGTAACAGCACATCTGCTGTGTTATAAACCTTAATATTTAATAAATTAATCAATTCCTCTGTGCACGTGACATTTCTTTTAATGAAATAGCTGTATCTGTGCTTTCCTTCATGTCCATGCATTATCCGTTTGCATGACTGCTAGCTATCTAGTAATGTGTCTTTGTTTATTTGTTTTTTTACCTGCCCAGCTATCTCTTCAACAGCCTCTCTCTCTCTGCCTGTTTTTATCTGCCTAGCTTTTTGATAGTCTGTATCTCTTGTTAGCCTGTTCCGATATGCTCTTAGTTTCTGTATATCTTTCTCTATCACCATCTATTGCAGGTTTCACTGTGTGTATTGGTCATGCATCTTTCTCTTCAAGGAAAGCAGTTAAGAAAGAAGAAACATATAAGCCTAGTATTCTGGGTTTAATAAAACTGCTTACATACCACAGCAGTTTCCTTAGGGAGCATGCATGCAGCTGAATTCTGTAATGGAATTGGTTTTCAGTAGGGCTTTTTGTACGTGGCAGAAGGGTTCTGGAAGGTCAAAATGTTGGTACTACTAGGCCCTGGAAAGCCCAGATTTCAAATTTGCATTAATGGGAAAGACAAATAATGAAGCTGAACAAAGGACATTGGGATAGCTGCCAACCTCCAGCAGAAAAGTAGTTAAATTAATACAAAAAAAGAGAAAGCACAGAACTTGGGCCCGATCCAAAGAGTTAATGTTCCACACCATGATCGATTAGATGTCAGATGTGATTTCAAACCAATACAAGATGAATAGCATAATTTTCATTCCCTCATTTTAGCCAGAATTAAGAATCCATTAGCTAACACAAATTTTTGGCAAGTTTAATAAAAGCTCAAATTTACATTTGTAGCAAGAGTTCCCTGAGGTATGTTTAAAAGATGCAAATAACCTTTATTTTTGTTTTCTTTTCAGCCCTCATTGTCTTGATGGGGAAAAAATAACAAACTCCTAACTCAGGAAAAAGTCAAAGTTTAATTTTCATAGTGATGCACATGTGATAGTTCGTCTTTCTAATTATTAGCAAAGGTTCTAAGTGCAGTTTGCTTCCATTATCTTCTGTTGTTCGATGCTCAGTAATATGCCTGGGAACATTTTTGACAATGGATAACATTCATCACATCTGAAGGAATGATTTATATAGTTCTTTTCTTAATGCCTGCATGTGCTTTAAAATGTCAAAACAATTTGCAGACAAAAGGACTCTTTGATGACAATGGCCTGAAGTGTACACTGTACATAGGAAAACATGATCAGATGGCAAATATGAGCAGTAAGCATTTGCTACACACTGAAGCTTGTCTTCAGGAGTGTAGGAGACCAGCCCACTTTACAATGGGTTTATGACTCATAATAAGCCTGTTGGTCAAAATATGTCATGTGACCATGATAAATCCTACATTATCTCTACAGCTCAAAAATGTCTCATAAAATAATGTATAAAACAGGCTATTAAGAACAAGTGTACTGTGCATTTAAAATAAGGCACTCCAATGTAAAGATATAAAGCTTAGAAGGAATTTACTAGGGTTATATCACTTAGCTAGCTATACCTCATGATAACAGCAAATGAAATAAGGATAATTACAGTAAACCATTCCTTTCTATGCCATAACTCGGCCTTACCTGTCCAGTATGCTGTGTCTTGATCATTTAATTCTATATTTTATTTTTCCTTTTCACTGCGTTTTTATCCCACAAGAACCCAGAAAGTATGTGTTCTTAGAGTCTCTTGCTTTGTGAATAAATATTGTTGTTACACAGAATGCAGTATTCTAATAATATTGTTTCATAATTCCAAGAGGAAAGGCAATTGAAGTAAGTTAATACAGGGTCAATAGCTCAAACTTTATTACTGCAACAGGATAAGGGTTCAGATTTGAGGCCAGCTTGAGTTTTAAATGGTCAAAATACTTTCTTAGGATCAAATTATAGGCTGGCAATATTCTAGCAGATACAGATTTAAGAACAAATTCACAAGTGATTATTATTATTATTTTTATAGATGTAAAATATATTTCTTTATTAGCATTATTATACTGTGAAAAGTATGACTTTCATTTCTTTGTATTCCCTTTATAAAAGAATAGACAATGATGTAATTGGTCCTCATTTGGGAATCTGTCACTTCACACCTTAAATTATAGGAGTTGTTTTTCCACCCTACTTTTGAAATAGACGTGTGTGTGTGTGTGTGTGTGTGTGTGTGTGTGTGTGTGTGTGTGTGTGTGTGTGTGTGATTACACATGAACACACAGAGATGCCACATTAATATGTAACTTTTTTCTGTAAAGAACTATAGGAAATTAAGTCAGAAAAGCTGTATTCTGATCTGCCAGTTTACCAATTTGGTTTAAGCAGTGCCCAGGAAATAATGAATGTAGCTCAGTGTATAGCATGGTTAGTGGCCACCAAGACAAACAATAATTAAAAAAATGTAGGAAAAAATGAAGTCAGCAAGCCTGATAAAGAAGACGGGAGAAATTAATGTTATTTGAGAAAAATGTTACATTGCTTTGTTTTTTTAGGAGATATATTTTAAAATGTTTAGAGTGCAACATATCCTATAGACTTTGTACAAAAAGAAGACATGTTATGTGCCATCTATGTGTCTTTAAGTATAATCTCACTTACTCACACACACACATCTGTATATATCTCTGTATATGGTTTCACTTATAAATATAATAGAAAGAGTGTGAACGGTATATAGCTACCTGAAGATAAATGTAGTTGTGGACATACATATAAATATATACACACTGAGTATATCATATGCTCAGGTATGTGACAGAGTCAAGGAGAATACATTTTATGACTGTACTTACAATTCTATCATTTGGTTAGATATATGATTGTAATAAACAACATCCTGTATTAGACTGGATTAGCACACAGGCAGAATATGAAATCATTAATCATCTAGAAGTAAAAGCTTCCAAAAGTAAAGAGGTAATGCTTTCACTGTACAGGTTCTGGATCAAACCATACTTTGAATACTGCTTGCAGGCCTGAAGACCATACATGGAAAAGGGACATCGGGTTGCTAGAAGGAATCCAGAGGAAAACCACCAGAAAGATCCATGAGATGGAGGGGAAGGCTTATGACCAGAGCCTGGGCAGTTCAAGAACTTTTTATATGAGACCAGAAGGGAAAGGGGTCATGATATTTGTGCACAAGATCACGACAAGGATATATAATGAGGTCACCATGAATGTGAACATTATAGAAGGAAGAAGAGGACACAACAAGCAGATTGTGGGGGCAAACTACTCTCTGTAGCTCTACACATATGTCTTCAAATAGATGGTTGCAGCTTCATGAAATCTAGTATTGGAATAGGTGATTCAGAGGGAATCAACAGAATCCTTCCAGAAGGCATGTGGCTAGCAGAAAAAAGGGGAAGGCAGAATAGAGGGGTGCTATAACATTAAATGCACTTAAAGGACAGACTACTAAGACTTATTGTCTCCTTCTGCTGTCAGGTAAACGTAATGTAATGTAATGGTTCACCTCCTTACCAGTCCTGATTTTGTTATAATTGCTGGGGTACATAATAAATATTACTAATACAATAATACTACTACTGCAAAAATACTAATACAATAAGTCTGACAGTCAGCCCAGGGAACTAAAGCTCTCACTTGTTAATCAGCTGCTTTCTGTGATAAGGGTACAGGGTTTGAATCTTTATACCTTCATTTGCATACTGTGTGACCCTGACCTTCAGCAAGTCACTTAACCAGATAGTGCTTTGAGGCAATTGGGAATTTGGGCTAACCTCTTTAATGGTCTCCTGGACTACATGCCAAGTAACTATCTATGATCTAAATACCATATTACATACAACATTGCACCACATGGAATAAAAAGAGTCAGAAGAAGTGAGAAAATATAAACAACAAAAATAACAGGGGAGTTGAAAGATATGAAAAAGAAACATGAACTTGACAAAGAGTAAATATATATGATATGGTACAGTATATGTGCAAAGGAGATAGCCAAACTAATCAATACAAAAAATGGAGATGCAAAGATATTTGAAGAGAAATATAGGCAAGGGCACCTTGACATGGAAAATTTCACAAAACAAATAATACAATTACAAAGAAAGAATGTAGAAAAGAATATTATTGAGGCAGAAGTTAAACAAACAGAAACTGAGGTGATGGACTTTCTACAAAGTGAAGGGTTTAGTGTGGAATCTCCAATGCAGTCAGTATTGTAGCATGACAGAGCTATGTATCCCTAGATAAAGGAGCCATACGTGGATGAATCTCAAGAGGATATGCCACAGGGTGATGTTCTGGAGCTTTCTGTAGGAGATCCACATTAAAGTCCATTTGAAATTGTGGAGTAAAGAAAGGAGCAGGAAACGATAGCAAGTCTGATACAGGTAATGTCGTGGCATGATGGGCTAATGGATCCACAAATGGAGGAGCAACACATGAAGCAGGATGTACCTGAAGAGGATATGTCATAGGATGATGATCTAGAACCTTCTTTAGAAGACACACAGGAAAGATACAGCAAAAAAGATGCTTTCAGTCCAGAAGAAAATGGTCTAAGGGAAGATCTGCTTCACTTAACAGAGCTGGATAGACATAGAAGAAAAGAAAAAAATTATAGAAAAATGTTAGAAAACTGGTAAAATAGATAAATGCAGTAGTCGGGACAATTAACAGAAATTCATGCCGTATAACAGAATAAATAGGATATGTTACTGTGCAGCCAAACTAATAACGAATAAAGTGTTACCGTAGAAATGTAGAGTAACAAAGGACAGGAGGGGAACAAGTGGAATGCCACCATGGAAACACTGAACAGATGAAACTATAAAGCAATTCAGACAAGACGTATCACCATTAGAAGAGTATAAAAGAGGGAACAGATCATCAAAAATGTTTAGAAAGATAGACGTGGTAAAAGCATTGCACAGTATCAAGACAGATCAGGATCGATCATAGATTGTTTCTAATAATAACCTAGAAATTATCAGCACAAACAGAAGAACATAGAAGGTATGCAGATAAATATAATGCAAAATAAGCAATTCATCGGTCATCCAAAATGGTTTTATAAAGAAATGGGAAGCAAAGCAAAAGAATAGAAACACCAGCAAAAAAAGTTCATTTTGGAAAAGTATTTATGAAGACCCTGTTGAACATAAGAAAGAAGGTGAATGAAAAGAAGAGAAACAGCAATAAGTTCAAATGTACAAGATATGAAACTGAATGAAGTAACAGAGAAACTGAGAAAAAAGTTAAGAAAAACGTTTAATTGGTCCCCCCAGTTCAAACTTAGCAACTAATTTCTAGCTAAAGGTATTTTCATCTTTACACAAATATTTAGCCCTGAGTAACAATTATTTATGTGCACATCCCAAACAGACAATAACTTGGTTAACAAAATAAAAAGTATACTTCTGCTTAAGATTGAACCTACAAGCCATTCTATGAACTATAAGCCAATAACTTGTCTTCCAACAATACGCAAACACTATACTGGAACTGATGCAGACAGAGTTTATATCCATTTAATACAATTCAGTCATGGCAAGAGAACAAAAAGGTAAAAAGTCTAATGCTAAACAAAGCCTTATTAAACAAAGCCTTATCAGAGAGCTGTTAAAGGGGAGGAATCTAAGTATGGCACGGATAGATTATAAGAAAGCATGTGACAGCATCCCAAATTTATAGCTAATGGAATGCTCACAGATATATGCGATACACCCTATATGGATCAATTATATTGCAGTGACTATGAAACAGTGACATACCACTTTGCAGCTAAGCTATTACAAAAGGCAAATTACTATTTCAGGGATCAAAATTCAAAGGGGGATAGGATACTCCAGAGTGATTCTTTGTCACTGCTGTCATTTTATCTTGCCTTAACCCATTAAGCTGTTTATTAATTAGGTTAAGCTTATAATTTTAACTCCAAGAAACCTACTTTGTTTAAAAACATCTCACCTCCTTTTTCCGGATGATTTGAAATCATATAGTTCATCAGGCAAGGTTATGAAAGCACAGTTACAAATAGCTGAAACTTTCTTAGATGATTTAAGAATGACATTTGATCAGGATAAATATGCAAAAGCAACAATTACAAAAGGAAAGTTGCAGCACTAAGAACATATCAGCCTGGGAAAGGAATGTGATATTAAGGAACTTGAGCAAGAAGAAATGTAAAAATATTTGGGAATAGATGAAGGGACAACAATAAAACATGAATAATTGTGAATAAAGCTCAGTAAGGAATATTTTGGAAGACTAAAGCTAATATTGAAATCTGCCTTGACATGTAGTGATAATGTTCAAGTTATAATGCAATTTTCTCTTCCTGCTCTAAAGTTTAACTTTGGTGTGTTTGACTGGCTGATAGACATATTGAATTAGCTGAACATGAAAACAAAAAAAATGCTTCATGCTTATCAAATGATATATAAAAAACAGTGTTTACCAAGAGTATCTATCCCTTGCGCTGAATGAGATATGGACCTCTTCAAAAGTTACTTGATGTATAGATTTGTAATTGTTGGACTGCATGCATATCTGCTGTTCTTATAACATCCAAACATAAAAGAAAAAATAACTCTGCTATGACATCTTTGCTTAGTTTAGCAGAAACATTCTGGAATAATGTGGAATGGAAATCAAACCAGAAGCAGACAAAAACCAGACAGCACCTGAAAAATGGCAAAAAAAGAAAGAATAATATAAGGAAAAGGGTTACTCGAGAAGGAAAGAACATTGGAAAGTCCACAAATATAGTGGCGAGTATACAGATCTTCTGTAGCAATCTCATATTGGCCAAGATCTGATGCAAGTTTAGTGAAAGAGAGGTGAAACCAAAAACTGATAGGCTAATAGAGGTGGACTATGTATACGGCGATGTACAAAATCCATTAAAAAAGTGAGAGAAAAACAGAACCTGAAACAGTTGCACATCTCATTCCCAAGTGTGATACTCTCATGGCAGACAGTTTGTATAATGAAAGGTACAATAAGTGGCAAGATTATTGCACTGGGCATTGTGCAATCACTACACTATAAAAGTAGTTGAGAAGCATTGGAAACATGAACCCTTAAGCAGTATAGAAAATGATGAAGTTTATATTACATGGGATCACCCATTAAGAATAGTACAGAAAACAGCTGTAAGAAAACCAGATATAGTATTCCATGAAAAAAAGACAAAAGTAGCATTGATCATTGATTACAGAAATAAGAGGAATGTGGAAGAAAGATACCCAGTCAGTTTTAGTTGTAGTTGGAACAACAGGGCTAATAAAAAAGGAAAGATTAGTGCAGTGCATTTATGCTGGGGTGCCTCCTGTCTGCATGTCCTCTGTGTGGTCGTGTGGGTTTCCACCGGGTGCTCCGGTTTTCTCCCACATCCCAAAGACATGCTGTAGGTGGATTTAACACTCTAAATTGGCCCTATGTGTGAGTGCGTGTGTGTGCCTTCTGTGGAAGGCTGGGTGCCGGGCTGGCAACTTGACACCGTAAAACTCCACTGCCAATCATGAGCAGACAGGTGATCCGCTGTGGCGACCCCTAACCGGGAAAAGCTGAAAGAAGAAGTGTAGTGCATTTCTTCTCAGTCAGCTATTGCTGTTTCTCTGTCTTTATTTCTGCTGTGGAAAGTATGAGTAGAAAAAACATTATTTTTGAGAAATATCTGCTAAAAGAAGTACACAGACAGGGTCCATGGACCTATTTGTGTAGTGGCTCTCTTTACACACAGATTTTTCAAAATATGGCAACAAATAATGTTAACTAGAAATCTCAGAACTTCTCAGCCATTTAGTTAATCATGCATACATGAGTAATTATAACTAAAATAACATTCTGATTTTTTTCTGAGTAGTCTAAACACATAAGTATGGAAAGTAGACCAAGCAAAATGTCATGATTTGTTGAAACAGCAATTCACAAACCTGCTTCCAGGTATGCAGAAGCTTGTATCATTATGCTGTGCAGCTATGGTGCTGTGTTCCTCAGTCTCACATAGGTGGCAGTCAGACAGCATCCTATAGTAAGCACACCCAGAAGTGGGTGAGCAGCCCATCAGACATGGTATGCAGTAACCTCTCACTCGATCTTTCTTGTTCCAGAACCTTGATCAGAATGGTCAGTGGTGAAGAATTACTTCTGCATCCACAGGATGACGTCTGTGCTTCTCCTTCATTACTTTCTAATTATGTTACATCCCACACAACCATTGGTGGATCCGTTCATCACAAAGCACAGCGACAGCAAGCTGCTAATATATGGGCTTTCTAGAGTGAGCCTTTCATGAAATTAGGCATTATGGTGGTATTAACCATCCAAGAATTTAGAGGTTTTATAATAGATATGAACTCCAGGTCTGTTCATAATTATCAATAACAATATTTTAATTTAGCAGTCAGATTATTTTTATCAATAACAATATTTTAATTTAACAGTCAGATTATGTATACGTACAACTTTCTTTTCTCTTTTTCATTCTTTCAATGTCTACCTTTTCTCCATTCTTCTGTCATTTGTTTCTTCTTTCCTTCTTTCCTTTTTTTCTTCCTGGCAAATGTAAAAACAAGTTTGTTAATTGCCTATATCTGAAAATGGTTCTATTTTCAAATTTTCTGCTGTTAGAAATGTAACTCAGATGAAGAAGATAAATCATTAAAATAAAACTCATATCACAAAAAATAAGCCAGTGAAAACACAAGCTACTGTTTAAGTTAAACTTCTTTTAGATTCTTGCAAAAATGAACATAGATTGTTTTATCAACACTGAGACCTCAAAGCATTCCAAAAAGTAAAACCGGTAAGCTGAGTAAAGTTACTGTCTGGGTTTCTACAGACCAGAGTTTGAACCCATCACAAGATCACTAGAAGATTAGTAGATGACTCATTTACAGTCTGAGATAACATTTTCTTTACCTGGGGAGCACAGAGTGAAATCTTTGCTTCAATAAAGCAACATCTATTGCTATTATCCATTCCTTTCCTGTCTTATACCTATATCAAACTGTGAATCATGTTCCCTCTTTATTATTATCATTATCATCGCACATATATGACAGCCACCAATACTTTATTGTCTCATTGTTCTTTATAATTTACATCAAATTATTCTTCTTTATTCATATCTAATAGCATAGTTTTATTGGACTTGATCACTATTCAACCTTTTTCAGTCCTAGTCCTAAGACTGGCCAGCCTGCCTGCACTTTGTTCCGACTAAAATATATAATAGGTTAAGCTGCTTATAGACTTTTTTAAACCTGAAGAGGATTTATTAGCTGTTAAAATAAGTGAACAACAGTCCATTCTATATGAACATTTTCCAAAACGCTTAGTTGATTCAAGCTTAGATAGACTTGTCGATACCGTTATGTTATATGAGAGGAAACTGTTGCATCAAAAGCACCTTAATATTGAAAGGGATATGACTGATTTCAGGTTAGGCCATGTGTTTACATGGCTGAGAATGGCACAAACTAGCATTACAAATGTCCCTGTGGCTTGTAATGAGATGCAAATAGACTCAGTGATTGCACAGAGATGCAGCCAGGTTCCTTTGGGTCAGCAGGTGGAAGGGACTCTACCTGCAAGTGATAAGGCTGCTGTTACTACCAGCAATTTGATGACCAGTATTGCCACCCTGTCATGTAAACTACCTCTAGGCAGTGATGTCAGGAGGAAGGTACCTCCTGCTAATGACAGCAATGGCACTACTAATCATGGATTGCATAAGAACGTGCAATCTGTTGCTTTCCCTCTACCCACTGGCCAGGGGAGACGTCCAGACAGGAGTCACTCCAGGACCAGGGGGAGAGCCAAGAAGAAATTATCTACAGAACCCAGCACCTCTCAGTCACTGAAGAAGATGTGGAAGAGAATAGAGACATGATTGTATGGAATGTTTCTAATAGGCAATTAACTACTGATGAACTAACTGTGCTCCAGAAAGGGCTATCGTTTATTCCAACTCAATGTAACAATTTGACTGATGCGATTATTGACTTTAAACCATTTTGAGGACTCTGTACTTGAAAATTGAGTTTGGTGATAGATTGACTGATTATAACATTCCTAATTTTAGGAGTCTGAATTTATACATGCGTAATTTGCACACCTTAGTGGTGGCTTTTGGTAGATTGGTTGAGAATGATTTGCATACACTGTATGATGGCAAGAGAGCCTTCACAGCTGATAAGACACACTATAACCTTACTTTTAATGAATGAATGGATAACGTTGTCTAATCTACAAAGGGACAATACTATAGCTATTCGACTAACCAATAAAGGGGGCTCGGTTGTTGCTATGGATAAGGTTTTTTATTTTGATTCTATGAGGAATATGTTGCAAGACACTTGCTTTTATAAAGTTATTGATGCTGCTTTTATTAATGATTTGAAAGAGAGGATATATAGAACATTGGAGGACTGTCTACTTAGCAGGATTATTAGTCTGGACCTGTTCATTTTACTTCTTGGTGGAGAATCCTCTTATCCATGTTATACAGGGTCTCCCTAAGATACATAAGGACAGGTATAATTCCCCCAATGAGACCCATTGTTGCAGGTCATAACTGGTGTACAGAACCATTCTCCCTGTTTGTGGAGAAAAAATTATGTCCAGTTTTAGATACCAACATACATCTTTTGCGGGATTCTAAGCAGTTTTTATGTGACCTTTATGGCTTTACCGAAAGGTTATCTCCTGCCATGGATTACTATTTGGTTACAATGGATGTTGAATCCCTCTTTACAGTAATACCTAATGATTTTGGTTTAGACTATATGATGTGCTATTTGATTATATATAGTGGTTATGATAGTTCTTTTATTGACTTGATATGTTTATGTATGGATATTATTTTGGTTTGATGGTGTTTATTATTTACAGAAACATGGCATAGCTATGGGCCCTTCTGGTGCCAATAGCTATGCCAACATGGTCATGGCCATGTGGGAGGAAGAGTATGTTTTGTCTACCCACCTTTACAACTCACGTCCTCTTTTATAGGCATTTTGTCGATGATTTATTCTTTTTGTGGTTAGGGGAAGATCTTGACTTGAATAACTTTTATGATTGTGTGAATGGCACAATCCTTTTTTTTAAGTTTACAATAACATCATCTTGAAGGGAGGTGAATTTTTGGAATATTACTGTAAGTAAGTTGACTGATAGGAGTTTGGGTACTAGCATCTATAGAAAGTCGTGTTACAAGAACACCCTATTACATAGATGTAGTATGCACCCGAGGCATGTTTTTAGAAATATAGTTAGAGGGCAAGGGATGAGAGCCTCTAGGCTAAATGCCTCAGATGAAGGTTTTTAAGACAGAGATTCATGACCTTAGGGATAGGCTTAGCAAAGCAGGCTATGATCCGGAGGAGGTTGACAGAGAGTTGGAAGTGATTCCTAGCCTGAGGGACACCATAGCAAAGCCATATTTTTCTCAATGTTTATCAGTTAGCTCCAGTAATAGATCATTAGCTGATTTGGGTAGAACATCCTCTATGACCCTATTCTATACCTCAGATATAGGGATAATCTCTGAGGTTATAAGGAAATATTGGGGTGTTTTGACTTCACATCCAAGTTAAATAGATTGGTTGGGGCTAAACCTAGATTTTGTTATAAGAACAGAAAGTCTTTGAAGAGGCTGTTTTGTTATCCTAAGCCCGATACTGGTGCTGTGAACTGTTTGGCTGGTGTAACCCATCCCTGTGGGAAGTGTAACTACTGCTGCTATATTGATAGCAGTGGTGTTTTTGTACACCCTGATACAGGGCTACTGTTTACTTTTAAAGCTAATGCTGATTGTACTACATCACATGTTGTTTATCTGAGCTACTGCATTGCATGCAGAGCATTCTACAGTAGCAAAATGGAGAGACAGCTCAAGGACAGGATTAGGGAGCATATTTATAATGTCTGTGTTTGTTAGAGTAATAATGCCCTTTCCAAACATGTTATAGCTAAAGGTGCAGGACATATGTTTATGTTTTTAGTGATGGACATTGTTTAGCCAGGTTTGTGTGAAGGGAACATCTGTAATCACACAGAGACCAGGGAGGTTAAATAGATCATTTGGTTGTGGCCAGATCATGGCAGAGGACCGAATTAAAAAGTTCCCCTTAAACCCTTCCTGAAGGGGTGTCCCTTGAAAGCTTGATGTATTTATTTATTTGTGTGTTTCTTCTTTCTTCTTCTTATTTTTTATTATTATTATTTTTTGGTCAATGTATAGATCTTTGTATTATGTTTGTTATATTTTTATTTTTATGTGCATTGATGTCTTATGTTTTTGAATTATTAGTATGGCTTTTAAGCATGTTTATTGGACTAAGTGAATTGCTACCATTGACTTTTTAATAATTTGCTAATTAGTATCCTCCTATAAACTGAAGTTGTTAGTTTGGTTTTGTAGGTCTGATGAAGCTGTTTGGGAAAGCGCTTACCTTTGCTTTTCTATATTAAATAAGGTTTTTATGACATCCCGGATGTAGTTTTGCTCTGCTGCTGTACCTTTTATTGCTTACATTGGTCATTTATACCACAACCTGTCATCCTCAATGACATTTGATAATCCATCAGCTGTCTATATCCTAAAAATGTGGAACTCCTCCTATTTCACATAGATACTGCTAGTCATGGAGCACAGCACTGCTCTGGAAGTGTATGGCTCTCCTAAATCCTTGATTCCCTGTGGATGACTCCTATATTCTTATACCACTGGCAAGAGAAGGGCATACCCCTCTCAGTGCACTAATATAACTACCATAAATCCAAACTTTTCCTTGACAGCTCCACCAACCACCAGACTAGGATCTCCTTCTTATCATGTACACCTGCTTGTGCTGCTTATATGTCCCATGACCTGTATTTGTCAATAGTCCTAAGAGAGCTGTAATATGGGCTTGTAACGCACATGCCACCTGGCTGCATACTGACCTTTGCATGAATTGCTGTATATTCCCCAGTCCTACCTAAATATCTGTCTCCTTTTTTATCTACCCCTTTTACTGTCCTTCCTCACCAGCTTCTTCCTCTCTTACTATAATAGGAGCCCATTTGCTCACCCCCTTTACTTGCTTTGTCAACATGCACTGTGTCCTGAGCATATCAAGGCCTACATCTTGATATGTGTATCCTAGCTGGATAAAAACAGACTGGATCCTTATTATCCATGTCTGGACCATGCAATACCATGAACTCTAGCCATACTCCCAGCCTTGTCATCCTGGTCTTCACATATTTTCTGGTCCTGATCATGGCTCTACAGGTCACACCATACCTCCAGACTAGTGATGCCATTGATGAGATAATTGTAACAATGGCAAATTGTTTCTTTAGCAGATTAACCTGACCAGAGTCTAATTTGAAAGGAACCCAAACTCCCCCCCCCCAAATATTATTATAAAAAAATAAGCTGTCCCAAATCATCCAACTTCTGGTTCACTTCAAGTCTCAAATAGTACTACTGCATCCCACACTGCCCTTTCCAAAAACAGTCTCAGCTTGCATAACAAACAGCTCCAATTTCTTCTTACCAGCCTAAGAACTGCCTCACTTCTACAAGCAAAACACATACATGTTTTTATCAAACTAAGCTGCCTTTTTTTCAGAAAAAAGAAACACCTGTCAGGAGTATCTATTAATATCTTCCAATTTTTTTTTTTTTTTTTTTTTTTTTTGCAGAGAAACTTACAAATATAGCAAGCATGTTTGGTTAATTTTGAGTATATACCTTTTATCTCATATACTGCAAAATGCACAATAAAGACTGCCACTAATTGGACAATCTAATCAGTATGCACATTTCAAATCTAAGATATTCAAATAGAAATGAGTTCAACATGTGAGCAGATAGGTAGGTTGCACATAATTTTCTCCAAAAGTTGCAGAATGTCCTTTTTCTTTTCTCATTTTTGCTTTTCAAGCTTATATTCTGCAAAATGGTTCAGCAAAAAAGCTGAAACCAATGGCACTATGGAGAAACTACTGTTTTCTCCATTGCTTAAAAAAACTTAATATTCATAAATATGAATCCTGATTTGACAGATCAGTAAGCATGGTCTTAATAAATTGAGTTCCCCACAGAATGAATGTCGGTTAATTCACTTTCTAAAAATTAAAAAAAATCTTTTCCAGACCATTAAGCTGCTCTATACAGCAGAATATGTTTAAAAATAAATAACAACTCTGAATGTCTTGGGTCTGAATAACTTAACAAAAAATGTAAATACAGCAATGTCGTGTGCATGTACAATACATCTTAAATGCCCCAGACTACCAAAAGCCAGTAGAAGAGCACTAAAGTCTATTTATACAATGGCATCATTTAGAAAAGGTAGGACTATTTTTCTTAAATAGTATCATTATATAATAGCCATAATCTACTTTTGTGTGTGGGTAATGCAGGGTTTACCCACATTTGGCTTTGTTTAATTACTCAGACTTCATCCTTGTGATCAAACCACACCAAATCCTGCATTACCCACACCCAATCATGGATAATTGCTAAAATAGGCTCTTGAGGACTAGTTATCATCTATCTTAATAAACTCTACTGTAGACTCTGCTCTCACCAGACTTTTAATTAATAAATTTATTTATTTATTTATTTATGCTTTGTTTGCTTGTTTGTTTGATTGCTTGTTTTGTTTACATGGTAAGAGAAATGCTCAGTGAATCATTTTCAACCATGACCTGGCCTGAAAGCAAGTGCAAATATAAACAAAATGCCACTAAATAATGAAGAAGCAATGAAACAGCAGATTAGCATAAAAAAACGTAGAAAAAGAGAGTAAAACATACAACACACAAAAAAAAGAAGGTGCAAAAATTGTTTATGCAGATAAGTACGCATACAAATATGTATTTTAGTAAGCTTAGGAAATAAAGTATTTTTAAATATTTGAGATAATGATAGTCAACTTGCCATTCCGAAATATGTTACTGTTATTTTCTTTGAGATGCATTAGCATAAAACCCTGAAGCAAGGCAACTTTGTTAGGTGTGATTTTAAGTTTTCTTTAAGCTTTCCACTGACATGGTACAGATTTCATTTGGTAGGCCATTCAAGGAAGCATAGGTTGATTTAGTAAAAACAGTTTGTGAACAGGCAATTTACCCTTTTCCGCACTGTAGTGCAATCTTGGAGTTGAAATATATTATTTGCCGAGGCTGTAGGAGTGCAAGGAGGCTTGCCCCCCTGAAGAAACATAAAAAAAATGTATATGTTTGCTATGGTAACTTCAGCGCAATAGCCTGAGGGTCTAACATCATTTTCTCATTGTTGAAGGCATTTCAAAGTATTTTGAATGTAGACCTTCTTGGTGGCATGTTCCAACATTTTGAACTATCAGCATGTACAAATTCAGCACAATAATTTGACTGTGTGAGTAAAAATTGTTGTGCCTTTCAAGATTTTGATAGAAAACCGATTTTACTATATAATTTTAAGCTACTTGTAGATACAAAAGTATAGACCTATTTCAGGTGAAGTGTTGGAACATTTACTGCATGTTGTTCTCCCTTAGTCAGAATATGAAAGCCTTTGGTTACATTAAGTTGGTTGAAAAATTTGGTGGTGATTTTATAATCTGTTTTAAGCTGGTTTAAAACTTTGGGGGTGACACTTTCAGTACGAGTTTGAAATGAAATGGTTTGGTCTGAAATAATGCCTAAGTATATTTGTTAAGCTGAGTTGGGCATAGAAAAACCAGGTGGATCAATGATATTTGAAGGTTGTAGTTTAGCAGTACATTTGCGTGTCCTGAATGCCATAACAACTGATCTCACAGACTTAATTGACATTTTATTTTATAGCACCAGTTCCACATGGTATTGAAATTATTTAGGAAAGAGGACTTTAGTGCTGGTAAAGACTTGTAGCTTTGGTGAGGGCAATGTCATATGTATATAGTAAGCAGTAGAGTGCTATACAAATCCCAGAACAGACTACTGATGAGAAGTGAAAAAGTAGTGAAGCTAATATACAACCATGTGGAACTTCCATACTCAGGTTTCCTGTTTCACTCGGGATATTATTTGCAGTAAGTACAAATGTTCTAGCAGAGAAATATAATTTGTTTAACCAGTGGACAATTTCTGCTGAAACTCCATATTTCAAGTTTGTCTAGCAATTAGTTATAGATTCTCTTTCAAAAGATCTGCTTAGGTCAAAAGAAATAGCAATAGCTAGTATTTTGTTCTCCATGACAGCATATAGTTTGTGAGTTAAAGTAAATATCTCAGTCACAGTGCTATAATGAGGCCAGAAACCATATTATTTATTAAATAATAGAGTATATTTTGAGCATATTATAATGTTTCATAGTAGATGTCTTTAATAATTTTCTTATGGGGCTTATATTTACTCTTAGCTTATAATCAATAGCAAAGTTAGGTCTGTGTACTTGCAGAGGTTTGATGAGGGCATGTTTGAAGCTGTTTGGTATAGTTTTTATCTATAAGGATAGCATTTACATTTATAAGCAGGGCAATGGAAGCATTTGAATTCTCTGATTAAACTATAAGGTTGATTAGGAGGATATATGAGGGATCAGAGCCAGAGGCAAAAATTAAAGTGGCTGGGGTCCTCTCTGATAATTTCTGCTTGAGCAGTGGAACCCGACAGGGGTGTTCTCTCTCTCCTTTGTTATCTGTATTATATTTAGAACCATTGGCAAAGAAAATAAGGGACTCCAAAATTCAAGGATATAATTGGTATGGTAGTCAAGAAATTCTGGCTTTATTTACAGATGATATTATTTTATACCTGACAAAACTGGAAAGGAGCATTACAGTGTTGTGGACCATTTTGAGACAGTTTCAAATCTTTTTGGGATACAAAATTAATGAAGCTAAAACAAATGCAATTGTAGTATATTATGCACCCACCCACACACATTGGTTCAGCAATATCCATATTTATGGGGAAATGATAAAATGAAGTATTTAGGAGTATGGCTTAAAAATGATTCCTGTGTGGCAGCTAAGGATATGTGGGAAGAGACTAAACAAAATATAACACAACAACTTAAAAAATATAAGCTCTGTTATATGGATATCAATAGTAAGATACAAGCAGGTAAAATGTTTTTAGTTCATTTCATCTTATATACAGGTCAGGGGCATTTTTATCAACCACAGGAGAAGTTGTGGATCACAATTAATAAAGAGCTGAAGGATTTTTATCTGGGATGGGAAGATGGCAAGAGTCAAGTGGGATAAGCTGATCCTTCCAATAGAACAAGGCAGATTGGGATAAACCAATTTGAAGGGGTATTTCAGAGGAACACAGTTAAGGCTCCTATATGTAGTACAAGCAGAAAACTATAATTCAAAGTGGAAAGGTATAATGAGGAAATAGGGGGGAAGCTTAAGAAAGAAGGAGAGAATGGGATTTTGGATGCAGACCTTTAGAGAGAATAACAATAATCATGCAGAATATTATATTCATAAAGCAGCAGAAAATATTCTAAGAACTAAGCCAACAGGGGAGTGTAGAAAGTTGATTCTGCTGATATGGATGACTGCAATTAGAGATATAGACAATAGGCAAGAGGGGCTGGAATTTATTGGAGAAAACTGGCAAAGGAACCAAGGTATTGGGAACAAATAACTAGAGAGGTAAAGAATAGAATGGGAGGAAGCCAACAATTTATTTGAACTGCAGGTTAGAGATTGCCTTCCCTATAAAAGAGAAAGAAATAGAAGGGTCCTAAATGAAAGACCAGCACTGGTAGAGTTTTTAGAAAAATCTAGAACAGAAGTTGCCATTAAAAAAGGAATAATTAGTAACGCATATAAAATACTGCATGATAACTAGAAGAATCAATCAGAGGAGGTTAGAAAGGATTGGGTAGAGAGATTGGATAAGTAATTTACAAAGAAACAATGGGGGGATATATGTATGTCTCCCAAATATGCAACAAAGTCTAGAAGATTTAGGATCTTTGCATGGAAGTGTTTACATAGGTATTTTTATACCCCAAGTAGACTCCAAAGAATTTTTCCTTTTTTAGACAGCAAATGCTGGAGGTGTGCTGGGGAAGAAAGAGGTAACTGGGAACATATTTTCTGGGAGTGTAATGAGTTGGCAGACTTTAAAGATTCCCTGCAGACTGGTTTGTCAGAGATACTGGGTGAGCAAATTGGTGTAACTAAGGAAATTATTTTTTTGAGCTATGATACAGAATCAGAATTGTCTAGACATATTTAGGCCTTGCTGAGTCTAATTATGGTGGCTGCCAAAAAAGCAATTACTAGAAAATAGAAATCAAAGTCTAAACCAACTTTACTAGAAGTAGCTAATATAGTAACAGAGATAAAATAACTGGAATTGGGATCTTTAGGAAAGGGTAGGAGCAAATTACATAGGAAAAATGGGAATTGTGGGAACAATACATGTAGAGGAGGAACAAGGTTTAAAAGAAGGTAGGATTTGAATGAGCTATGTAATGTTTGACTGGCAATGACTGGTTAGATTATAAGTGATGTATAATGTTCACAACTACTATTGTATCAATGTGGCTTGTAATGTATAATGTTTGTAGCTAGAATTGTGCCTTTATGGTTTGTTTTTATTTATATAAATGTAAGATTGCCTTTGTCATATGAGATAACTTAATAAGGATGTTTCTTGTTTAAGAAAGGATAGCATTTACATTGGAGTTAATGGCCTGGATAAAACTGAGTTCCCCATATTAGGAATTCTGGTGTGCAATACCTGGAAACTAGGGTCACATTTGTAATTTGTATTTTGCAGTAAGTCTTCAGTCTTGTTTTTAGTTATTTGTTTAAGGTAAAATTGTGGAAAGACAAAGAGTTTATGCAAGTGTAAATAAGGATTGATTTGTGTGATGTTCACTGAATAATGGATTTTCTGGTATGGGGAATGAAAACATGACATTCCAAACAGCAATTTATTTTATTAGACATTTTTTTCCAATAGGTTTAGAAAAATGTTATCTGCATTTTCAGTTTTTAAGATTAGGTATCCAACCAGTTTTAAAGGAATGAGTGATGAAGTGAGAGGGTTAATCTCCTTCTTACAGAGTGTTCCCCTTTCTAGCCTCCAAAAGAGGATGCAGATAAATAAGTCTCATCCCTGTTTCTAAAGACAGTGCATGAATATTGCAATAACCCACACCTGGGTGTGGGTAATGCTGGAATTACCCATGGTTGGTGTGGTTTGGTCATAAGGGTGAAGCCCGAGTGGCCAAACAAAGCCAACCGTGGGTAAATCCAGCATTACCCACACCCAGGCATGGGTTATTGCTATTATACAATGGCATTATTTAAGAAAAAAAATAACTTTTCTTAAATAATGGCATTGTATAATGCCTTCTTGCTGCCCTTCCACAGCTGTCTGGTATTCTGCGGCAGTTCTGATGTACTGCGCATGCGTATACCTACGCAGTACATCAGAGCTGTGGGCAAAAGCAACAGAGAAAGCAAGATCTCCGTTGCTTTTTACAAACTGTTTTGTTATGTTAAATGGGTTTAACATAGTGAGACAGCTTTAAAAAAAGCAATGGAGAATCTTCATTGCTTATTTTAAAGCTGTCTCGCTATGTTAAACCCATTTAACATAGCGAGACAGTCTTGAAAAAAGCAACGGAGAAAGTAAGATCTCCGTTGCTTTTTACAAACTGTTTCGCTATGTTAAATGGGTTTAACATAGCGAGACAGTTTTAAAAAAAGCAACGGAGAATCTCCGTTGCTTTTTTTAAAGCTGTCTCGCTATGTTAAACTCATTTAACATAGCGAGACAGTGTTGCTGTAAGAGTTATAGTAATGGAAAAAGTCTGGGCGACCGGACCTTTTTCCATTACTATAACTCGGATTTACAATGTGCATGCTGACCAATCAGCGTGCACATTTTTGAATATTAATGGGGGGTTGTTGTATAATATAGCCTTTAGGATCCTGGCTATCATTCCTCAAGACCAGTTGTTGACCCTTCCTCAAGGAATCAGCTTCTGATCCCTTTTACTAAATTATGACTGGGTCCTCACTAACCAGGATGTCATTCCTCTACACCAGTTAGATGGAATTATCACCTAGGTTACCCAGTAATTCACTAATTCTAAACATCTTATTATGTGACTGGTGTTGCCCTAACTGATTGGATACAAACTTGCCGTTAAAAATGCAGACTAAACTTGGGCTCCAAGACATTGCAGTCTATGACTGCACTGTAAGCAAAATGCCCTCTTCTCCATTTGGGAGATGTAAGTACTATGGAATATCATTTCAGGGAGTTTTTCTAAATTATAAAAAACAGAATAGCTGCAACACTCAGCATCTTATCAGTCCATGGCTCCCTCAACACAATGCTTATTTACTATGTCAGTTGATTAGCAACTGAATTGGAATGCTACAAGATGCTTTAAGAAGGTCTAAGTGGTTTAAGTCAAGTATTCAATAACATGAAGGCTTACTCAAGAGCCTTTCCACTGATATACAGTAAAATACCATCATAGTGAAAATATTAGCGTGTCCCCATTTCATTTTACAGCTGTATTTCAAGGAAGGGACTACAAAGCATGTGCCATTTTCAACAGCATTGTGAGAACAAAGGTATTAACCATACAAATATACAACAAACATATATCAAAGCAGTAACACTAATATAGAGAATATTTATGCATTAAATTTATAGTTTTATAAGGTGAAATATATAAATATAAATTACAAGAGCATTTAAATAAAAGCAAACAATTCCAGCATTCATAGAAATGCACTGCACTACACATGCAAGGCAATATACTGCAGTGTTAACAACTGTGCTCTCATGCGAAAATCAAAACAATATTAAAAATCTGCAAACCAGCCAGAGTACAACAGAACAAGAAGTTGGTTGTACAGCAAGGTAGGAGCCATGCTGGCTAATGTGGACTTTGTGAGATTAGGTGGCAATGGGTAAAACAAGTAGGCACATGCGGGGTAGGCTGTCAGGATGTTCTGAATAGTAATTACTTACAGCACTCTGTAAACACCAGCAATCTGTTCAATGAAAGGGGAGAGAATGGGAGTATTGGATGGGTCTATATCAGTAATGAAAGGGGAGAGAATGGGAGTATTGGATGGGTCTATATCAGTAATGAAAGGGGAGAGAATGGGAGTATTGGATGGGTCTATATCAGTAATGAAAGGGGAGAGAATGGGAGTATTGGATGGGTCTATATCAGTAATGAAAGGGGAGAGAATGGGAGTATTGGATGGGTCTGTATCAGTAATGAAAGGGGAGAGAATGGGAGTATTGGATGGGTCTATATCAGTAATGAAAGGGGAGAGAATGGGAGTATTGGATGGGTCTGTATCAGTAATGAAAGGGGAGAGAATGGGAGTATTGGATGGGTCTGTATCAGTAATGAAAGGGGAGAGAATGGGAGTATTGGATGGGTCTATATCAGTACACCAAAAAATCAGTTCAGCAAATGGCATTTTCAATGCGCTTACATCGGACATGCCATTCGTCAAACTGCTCATACTGAGATAGCGGTACAGTGAGGATCAGGATATTTGCCCTTTCCCCACAGTAGTGCAATCTCAGCGTTGGTACATATAATTAGCAGGGGGCCCCCACATGAGGGGAATTCATTGAATGGCATTTCTGATGAAATGCCGTTCATTGAATTGACAGTCTGATATAGTGATACAGACCCATACTGGACAGTATGGCAGTAGGAAATAGGGGACTATAGCAAACAGATGTATGCACAAAAGGGAAGATTAAAGGAAAAACAGTTTGGGGAACTTAGGGCACATTTATTAATGGGGATAGGTACCTTTTTACATATGTGGTTACAAAAGAGATCATGCGAAAGGAGACAGGTACAACAGTTAAGGAATGTTGGGGAAGAGTAAACAGTAAGGTTACCAAAACAAATACAAAACTATACAAACAAACTGGGGGAGACACAGTTTGGACAGAAACAAACAGGGGCTGGACAAATAGTGATAGGGAGAAGTAGACGACACACACGGTGCGGGCTGTGGTACAACAGGACGGGGATACACCTATGTGGAATAGACTGAGATATGGGCAGCATTCCGGCTGTTGACTGGCCTAGGGGTTTGTCATTATGACTGATGATATGGTTGGAACAGGTCAGGTGGTCAGTGGTAGGTGCCACACCCTCCACTTGTGGCCCAATGACAGGGGTTCATTAGTTGAGTACATCTGCTAGGGGCTCCAGGAGGGACTTCCAATAGCAACCCACACGTTACTGCATAGTAACCCTCATCCTACACCACTGCTATACTGATGGCTGAGCCATAGCAGATAATTATATCAATTACCCACTTAGGACAGGTTGGACCCCCCCCCCCCCCCATGAGTCACTCCCAGCTCTCTTACAATGACACAGCCACAGAGGCAGGAGACAGCAGCAGATGACTTGTATACAACTCATAGGCATCATCAAGACCTGTAACAAAGACACACACAATGGAAAGGGTAGCATCACTGAATATGTCCTATTAATGATACATTTAATACAGTGCAACTGAGTCTGTAATACCTAAAATAAGCTTACTGTGCCAAAGGCTTAAGTTGTCTCCTACAATAATCAGCATGGCTGTCCTTTAGCTTTGTCCATGCTAGAAGGCAAAAGGACAAAACAGCCTTTAAATACAGATGTAGGTGATATACAATCATCAGTGTAAACCTACACAACAATATGAACATGCATGATAGCAGAAGCCTGGAAATGTCCCCACAGCCTCATAACTAAACCACAGCTCCATATTTAGGTACAAGACAACATGAGCCTCAAATAATGCCTACAGTTTCACAAGTGAGCAACTATTATCCAGAGTGTATGTAAACAATCTTGTATTAGTTTGTGACTGACTGTGCAGCAGTTTTTATTTGAGTTTATATTTTGTTTTTTGTCACTGCTTTTCACTTTTTGTATAAAGGAAAGGATGGCTTGCAGACATGAAGATTTACTTTGATTTATATTTTGTTTTTTTACCTTTAATTTTCATTGTTAGTTGTTAGAAAGGGATAGGTTTTAGACAAGCAAACTCTAGCCATACCTAGGGCCTAGTCAGTTATAACTTCACACAGACTGCAGAGAGGACAGTTCAGAACTTATCTAAACAATCCTATCATGGTTTGTGACTGAATGTGCAGCAGTTTTTATTTGAATTTATTTACATATATATATTTTTTACCACTATTTTCCATTTTTTGTAAAAAGGAAGGGATACCTTGTAGACAAGAATATTTACTTTGATTTGTATTTTGTTGTTTTACCTTTAACTTTCACTGTTAGTTGGTAAAAAGAGATTTTAGACAAGCAAACTCTAGCCATCCCAAGGGGCCTAGTCAGCTATACATTTGCACAGACTGCAGGGAGGGCAATCCAGAGCTTATCTAAACAATCCTGTGTTGGTTTGTGATTTATTGATCTTTACTATTAAAAAGAGGTGTGGCTACAACCAATAATCAGCAGAAGTTAATGCACGCATGATGTAAAGGAATTCCAGCTTTTCTGAAAAGTTCACAACTTCTCTGGTCAGAGGAACAACTTTAGTGTACTTAATTTAATATTTAGTTATATATTGTTTGTGTGATTTTTCTCACAGAAGTTGATTTAAGTTCTCTTTGAATTCTGTGGCAACTGATTTTAATTACTCTTTTCTTTTAGAATTTTTTATTAATTTGCAAATGAATATGCTATTAATGATTTGCTAAAGCACAAATATCTTGTACAGTGCAATAAATGCTATGTATATTTAAAGGTAACGCCTGATAACAGGGGTGATCTGTGCTCCTCGTGTCAAAAGCTGGATGATTAGTTTACCATCATTAGTAGTAAATCTAGACTTACTGATGACAATTGCACTTGTTCAATTGGAACGGCTTGGGGAACTGTTGCTACACATTTTAATGACTGAACTGGTGAAATAAAGAATGTTAGGTAAATAGCAAATGGAGCCCACTTAGGAAAGGATGTGTCTATTGTCTGTAAAGATCAGTCAACCCCCTATGAAACAAAATAATGCCACTAACAACTTTGGAGTTCTGGATACAAGTATTCAGCAATCTGAGGATTCAGAGAATATAGAAGGAAATAAAAAAGAAAAAAAGGAAGTAGTTCACAACAAATAACAAGGAAGAAAAAGAAACTGATGAATGCCTGTAAAGCAAAGAGAATACACACTAAAAAGGACATTGCTTTGTTATGTAATACACAGGTTGCAGGGAATGATAAATAAAATGTTTCTATCAAAAAACTTCAGTCTACAGAAAAAGGCACAATAATTCCAAAAGAGAAGGTACAAAAGAGAGGCATGGGGCAAGTGAAAAGGAAGAAATCAAAACTAAACATGGTACAGCGGTAGCATTGTTACCTCACAGCAAGAGGTTCTGCCGTTCGATTCTCGGCTTGACTTGGGAGTGCCTTCTGTGTGGAGTCTGCATGTCCTCCCCATGGTTGGGTAGCATTTCGAAAGACATGCGTGCGTAAATGGGCACACCTTTATTGAAGGTTGTGCATCGTGCTGGCACCTCGGCATTTTGTAAAAATCTACTGCCAATCATGAGCGGACCGGAGTTCCACTGTGGCGACCCCTTACCAGAAAAAGCCGAAAGACAAACAACGACGACTGTAAGAAAAAACAGGAAAAAGACAGACGTTGACAAAATGGGTCAAGCCGTGAATGTGCAAAGCCTGCTGGATGAGGACTGTATACCTGCAAATGTAATAAACAATGAAAATACTGGGATTATTATGACTAATAGTAATGACGACCATTCCTTTATAGCAACTGTTACAGCATATATTACTGAATCAGAAGATGATTCTTCAGATCTGGTCAGCAAATATTTTCTTGTAATTAGAGATTCAGTTACTACAGGAACAGATACTTCCACTTTCATAGAAGGAAATGAAAATCAAACAGTGTTATGCTTGCCAGGAGCGGAAATTGAGGATTTGGGTCAGGAATTAGAATGCTTGAATGTAATGAAGTACAGATCATTTTTTATTCATGTCAGTACAAATGATCTCATCAACAAAGACTCTCTGACTGTTAGTAGTGAACTTACAACTCTCTTAGATAGCATAGCTTGTACAGATGTTACAACTTATTTTTCACGAATTACATAAAAAAAGGAAAGTCGTGACATTGTGAATGAAAAGATTTTTGGCGTAAATACCTGCATGAAAAAATGTCCCATTTTTAAGAAACGGAAAGGTTTAGAGCAACCAAGCCTAGTTTTGGGTGCACATATGTTCAGACATAATGCAGACGTTTCTCAAGATCAGGAAAGAGAATGTTTGCAGCAGATATTTTACAATATCTGACAAACACAAAGCAGGATTTTTGCCAGGTTGAAAATTTAACAATTGACAGCAACGTTTGATGCTTCTTTGATGGTTGTTAATGCTAGGAGCATTACTAATAAAGATTATTATTATTATTATTATTATTATTATTATTATTATTATTATTATTACTCCGTGGTGGTACAGCGGTAGCGTTGTTGCCTCACAGCAAGAGGTTCTCCCGTTCGATTCTCGGCTGGAGTGCAGGGAGTGCCTTCTGTGTGGAGTCTGCATGTCCTCCCCGTGATTGGGTGGATGTTCGAAAGACATGCATAAATGGGTGTGCCTTCCTTGAAGGTTGAACGTCGAGCTGGCACCTCGGTGTTCGTGAAAATCTACTGCCAATCATTAGCAGACCGAAGTTCCACTGTGGCGACCCCTAAAAGCCGAAAGACAAACAGCAACAACATTATTATTATTATTATTATTATTATTATTATTATTATTATTGGAAAATTTGCTATGTTACCACAAGATTGATGTTGTTATTGTTTGTGAAATAAGGTTAAAGAACAATAAATGGAAACCATTTCTGTCCAAGTATAAATGTTTTTACTGTAACAGACATTCTAACAAAAACTGAGGTAGAGGTGTTAGGATAGGGATTAAAGATAGTTATGAGACCTGTGATTATTACATTTTCAATGATAATGCCAATACTATAGATTCTGTAACTATGACAATAAAGACAACCCTGGAACATGCAACAATTGTTGGAGTGTATAGACCACCAAACTAATGTGCTGATGACCTAGAGGAGTTCATACATTTCTTGCATGAAACACAGGAGGGAAGAATAATAGTGGCTGGGGACTTAGATTTACCAGAAACAGACTAGAATAATATTGGTCCAACAACATTAATAAGGAAATTATTCAAAACATGTGTTCAGGAGCAATAATTGCTTCAGATTGTAAAAAAAAAATCTACCAGGGAATGGAACATACTAGACATTGTTTGCGTTCCTAAAAATTATTGTTACTTCATGCCAAGTTTTACCACAACTGATGTGCAGTGATCATGAGATTATAAAGGTTAATTTGTTTCTAGAAAATTCTGGCAAACTGAAATCTAAATCAATGCACAGAAGATTAATAACAAATTATATGGAAGCAAAATAGCCATTATGTAAAACTAATTGGAGTGTTGTGTTCAGTGGAAAAAACTGGAGAAGGAATATGAAAAGGTGTGAAAGAGAAATTGTTTGAATGCAAAACATCAAAAAAATGTTTAACATCAGGATCTAGGCATACAACGTCGAGAGGATATATTTCCATAAGAACGAGATACTTGATTAAGGTAAGAGAAAATAATATAAGAAATGGAAAAGAGGTCGCTCTACTAATTTAAAAACTAAAATAAATAAGCTGGACCAACAAACATATTAAGCATAGTGTGAGACAAGATCAAGAAAAATTGAAGAAAATGTATTTAAAAATGCTGAGCATAACAAGAAACCATTTTATTCATACATAAGATGTGGAAGGAATAAAGACATACAAATTGATACACTGTGTATAGATTCTAAAATTTATTCTCAGACAACAGATTATTGCTATATTTACAAAATCTTACACAAAACAGTTTGGCTTCACAAAGCGGGTGATAAGTTGTCCTAGTGACATCCAGGTAACCTCAGAAACTGGAATCAAATTAGATTAAATTGAAAAAGAATGATACAAACTAGATCCAAGCAAAGCACAGGGAGGTGATGGAATTAGTAATAATGACCTGAGAACATTTCAGCAAGAACTTACAGTACCATTATATCTGTTATTAACTAGGTCATATAAATATGGGAAAATCCCTCAAGACTGGAGATATGCACTTATTAAATCTGTCTTTAAGGGAAAAGGTAATAGGACGAACCCAGAGTAAAACAGATCCTTAAGTTTACTTTCATGCTATGGAAAAATAAAGGTGATGGTAATATTGGATAAGTTATTGTCAGAAATGGAAAGGTTGTGACTTGAAACCATATATCAGCATGCATATGTTGAAAATAGATCCATTACCACTGTTTAAAAAATGTTCTATAGCAATATAATAACAGCTATGAATGAAAAATTGTGCTGTGATTTAATGTATATAGATTTAACTTCAGCATTTGACAAGGTCATGCACAAAACACTGATCAATAAATTAGAACAACTAGGTATTGATGTACTCTAGATAAGATGGTAGCTGCATGGCTTACAAATAGGGCATGGCAAGTATAATACAGCAATTAGACAGGTGAAAATTCTTGGTTACAGTCAGGTTGTCCCACAGGGCTCTGTCCTAAACCCATACTTGTTTATACTGTATCTTTCAGATCTATCTTTTTCATCTGAGGTGTTCTACAGTCTGTATGCAGATGACTTGAAAATGGGCAAACTGATTACATATGTTACAGATAGGGCATGTTTGCAAATGAACTTGATTAAATTGACCATTTGGGAACAGAAGAATAATATGCTGATAAATACATCAAAATCTAAGCATATGAGATTTGGGAGACATAAACTGAAAGGTGAATATTTAATATTGCACCTACTGATTGAAACCGTAGATTCATTCAAGGACCCAGGTATATGGATAGATACAGGTTTCAGTTTATTCTGATCATATCAACCAATTGGATAATGAGAGTTATAGAACTATAGGTTGTATAAAAAGATTTATAAAGTCTAAGAAATCAAAAATGATGAAGTCATTGTTTGTTAGTTATATTAGACCCAAACTTGAGTATGGAATACAATATGGAAACCTTATAAGAAAACAAGCGTGAGTAAACTGGAAAGACTACAGAGGAAATATACCAATGGCATCCATGGATGTGATCATTTAAGTTATTATAAAAGTTTAAAATATCGGAACTTGTACAGTGTCTCATATAGATAGTTAAGAGGAGACCGTATTCAGGCATATATAGCATTTAAAGAAAACTACCTTTGGGAATGTTTGGGGTTATCAAAAGTAGTACAGAATCATCAGACAACCTATGCAGAAGATTCTATAGGAATGAGAAGTGTACTCATCGGTTCCTTGAGGGAGCAGTTGATGCATGGAATAAACTACCAAATTATATTAAAGCAATCACTAGTTCAGATATTTTTTAAGAGTAGCCTGAACATTTATTATGCAAGCAACTGTTTTGGTATATTGGCAGGCTATAATGTACATGTGGTGACCTACATCGTAACATTTTACATTGTAGCTGTTTTGATTGAAGATGAGTCACTATTGGTGCTTTTGTTTTTAAAGTTCTATATGTAAATACTGTATGCTTGTACTTACATTCTGTTTGGTCTGAAGAAGCGGGTAGAAATGACCCGTGAAAGCACTTACTTAATAAACACAGTTAACCTGTCCGTGTTTCAGTTCATTTTTTTTCTTTTCCTGTATATAGTATGCTGTTGTACTATAAACGAACCATTTATCCTAGTCGCTGGCATGACTTTGATTTGCAGTATTTATTTATTTTTATTTATTTGCTATTTGGTAAGTGAATTCCTGACAGACCTCTGCTTCCCACTGCCAGAGATCTTCAGGGTGACCATGCCATAGGTCATCATTCTGGTTCCTTCATTGTGCACTGGTTTAGAGGATAGTAGTAGCTTGGGAACCTCAGCAAAGTCAAACCAAGTGTCCATACTGTGAAATGGACCCAAACAGGGCCTCAACTGTCACTCCCTGAACTAACCATGTAAGAGAAAGAGCATGATCTTGTTCTGCTTCATATACCAGCAGGACTCTCTCCATAGGGCATTAACACAGGCAGCTATCACCATGAAGATTACATAAAGCAAGATGCCAACCTGTGGTTCACAATGGAAATGTGATTTCTGAATCATGAGTAATGTAGCTTATCCTTACCATAGACGACAACACATATGCATGCAAGTAGCAAACAAACAAAGATAACTAATCAGATGGGCCTGTAAGATGACATGCAGTACAAAGCAGAGAGGTTAGATACTGGTGGGGGGTACATCCCAGAATAAGCTTAACTGACAAGGAAGAATTTTTAATTCATAGGGATGTTCATATGTAAATACTAGGCTATCAACCAATAGACTATTACAAACCTAGCCAATAAGCAGAGATCAGAATCAAGCCCTGTACCTTGTATCTGTGAAGTAAAGGCCTTAAGCATTATGGCAACCCTTCCCTAATGTCCCTGCATGTAGATGATGAAAGCAGGAGTATTATACCTGGAGAGGTGGACTAAGGTTTCATGAGTGGCCAACCCTCATGCGTCTCAGAGTGAAATGCACCAGATTAGTAACCATTCTGAATATGTGTACAAGTGATGCATACAGGTTGGAGGAGACCCACTTATGCCAATAGATACATTTCCTATAAGTACGTCAAATGAGAAACGAAACAAGAAAGGCAGTGGATGTATTATTTGTTCTATATCTTCATATTTTACCACTGTTTGCATGTACAACACAGGGCAAAACATATTACATGATACTGATTTACTGTGTCCAGTTTGTATCATATATTCACAGACCACACCACTTGTGTGGTGACAACTGTACATACTAATTCAGGAAAACAGGCGGATGTTAGCACTTCTGCAATATCTGCCAATGATGTCAAGACATAGATAGCATTACAGTCACATGAAACAGAGCAACAGTCAGTGGCGAAGGTGTGGCCTCAGTCACACATGAGCTATGGGGTATATAGCATGAGCATCTCACCATCCCCATCTTGGACATCTCTCATTAATGACAGCAGCAGCACTGCTCCTCCTGTGGCTGCAGTAGTATAGAAGGTTGTTGCATCGGATTTGGGTATACCCACTGTATGGCAACCTAGCAAGGGTACCATCATGTGTCACAGCCAGCCCCTGATATGTGGACAGTGTGAAAGCACAATCCATATATATGCAGGACTATCATTCAAGCAAACTGTGCTACTACCCATGCAGACATGTAGTGTGGTGTGTGGCTTCTGTGAGGATGTCACCCAACAATGCCTTGGTCAGATCACAAAGTCAAGGCACAATACCATGATAAGTTTCATGAGGGCTATGTTGACACAAGTTGGTGTTATATCCACATCTATGTGATGGATAACATTGCCACCATTACTGCTCTGTCCAGCAATGCTCTCTCCATGGTTGAGGTGGGTATGTACATGGGTTGGACACTTTAGGATGCCCTCAGAAGGTATACAGCCTGTTCCCACAGGCCAGGGCTATCTCACTTCATCACCCCACATTGTGGCAGTGATCCGTGCTAGACTCAGGTGCAGAACATCTTACCTGCAGACAGCATACAGGTCTCACTCTAATAGTAGCAATACAATCCTGTCATAGTGGACCTTGATCACATAGTAGCACCCTCTCCCCATTATACTCCTGCAGTGTCACCCCCTCATTATCAATGGAGGACATTGTCTATGAGAGAGAGAGAGAGAGTGCCCCTTGACACAGTACCCTACTCTGTCTCTGGTGAAATGGATACCCACCCAGGTTTTGACAGCTGCATTTCATTGTGTTCCTTAGCACCTACGCAAATGATGAGGACTGTGAACCTCTCCACCCTCCCTCCTGTGCAGATGTTTGATGCACATTCTGACATGATCAAGCTTTGCCCAGCATAACCTTTAACTAACACTGTGTGTGCTCCATGTTTGCTCTGTACGATATCATACTTTCACTTTGTGCTCATTATGGGCCCAGACAGCTGGACTAGATGTTGCCTTCTCACCTGCACTGCCATCCTCAGTATCCCGACTAAGGGGTATGGTGTGCTGCTGCTGGCTGTCTCTCTGCCTCATTGTTGTCACTGTCTGACAGTGGTGTGTTGGCTGCAAAAGGGGCTGGTGTAGAGCATCAAGAGATGCCTGGGATGGATGGATGGTTTGTATGCTTCTTTGTACATCTTGCAGACTCAGGCAAAGACATACTGCAGTAACTCCCAAATATAACCAGTAATGGGTGGAGTATGTCCTTTATTTATTTAGTCATTTACATTTTCTTTTACCTGGAAAGCTCAATTACACCCAGCAAAAAAATACCATAAAAGAAGACATGTATGACAATGAGAAAAAATATTGTATAATAAAGACTGCACATAATACAATTAAGAAATAATACAAATTACACTTTAGGTTATGCATATCAAGCATGCCATAATATAGACTGTACATAATACAAATAAGAAATTATGCAAAATTTTAATTTAGGCTATACATAGCTATCATAAAAAGTCATAAAACTTAATGCCAATAGTATTAAGAGGAATAATAATAAACTGATGAACTAAGCTAAGTGGAGAGACAGCAAAGTATTTTGTGGGATAAGTACGGCAGTAAATAAAAAATGTGGAAAACAGCAAAAGAAGATAAGGTAATATAGTGGATGTTACAAAGTATAGGATTGAAGAAAAGAATGAGATTATGTGTTTTAGAGGGAGGAAATGCTTGTAGATAGAACATGAGAGGTACATTATTGTACGTAGAAAATAACACAAGGAATAATATGGTGCTCAGCAGTTGTGAAAGGATGTATAGCCTTATGAGGAAGCTGGTGATAGGAAGTTGAGGATTGTAAAGATTAGCCTAGAGAACATGCACTACAGCAGAGCCAAGAGTTTGGGAGGTGGGCCTTGAGTTTAAATTTAAAGTTTTTGAAGATGATTTTTACTGAAGTGTAAATAGAAGATTGCTCGATTTTTGATAGATAAGTGGAAAGTAAAGAGTTAACATAACAGTTGTGATATTGTAGGGTTGAGGCAAGTAAAACATCCTTAGAGCAGAGAGCTAAATGGAGTGTGCCATTGTCATAGGTTCATAGGTTCATAGGTAGGTATTAGACTATCAGCCCAAGGGCCTACATAAGCCTAGTCAGCAACGTTCCATAGCTTACGCCACCCAAGAAAGTTATTTTCCTGTGCCACTGTCCAGCAGAGACACAGAAGTGATCCCCGGGGTGTATTTCCTATTTCCCATCCACTCATCAAGATTTTTCTTGAAGAGTGCTAATGAAGAACTTTGCTTGACATAGATGGGTAGCTTGTTCCAGAGTATAGGAAGTCTCTGGGACAGGAATCTATCCCTCCAGCGTGTCCTGTTTATTGTGGTGACAAAGTTTAGGTCCCTAGAGCATGTAGCTCAGAGGGATTGGGATTTCTTTAGGTGTAGCATATCCAACAGCTCTGGGTTTAACACAGCCTTATATGTTAGGCAGAGATCACCACGGAGTAGGCGATATGCTACGGAGTAAAGCTGGAGTTTTTTAAGGCAGTCAGTGTAGGGCATTTGTTTGAGGCCAGTAATCCTCTTTGTGAGGTACTTCTGTGGCCTTTCCAGCTGCTGCAGATGTCTTGTGAGGTACATTCCAAAAGGGGCGTTGTACTCTATAATGGGTCTAATGAGTGATGAGTAGAGGGGAACAATGACCTCTTTTTTCCTGGATGAGAACCCTTTTATGATGAGGTGTGCCACGTAGAAGGACTTCCTGACTACTGTGGCGATGTGACTATCAAAGGAGAGACTACTGTCCACCTGGGTCCCAAGGTCTCTTATCAGACATTCGGTGTTAAGTAGATTGCTGCCTATGTGGTAGTTCATGGGTACAGAGTTTTTACCAAAGGGGATGACACTGCACTTTTTGGCATTGAGCTTGAGGCCATGGCTCTGACACCAGGCATCTGTCTCAGTGAGGCCCTTCTGTAAGATGTCCACATCATTTGGGGATTTGACTATGGCTCCTAGTTTGCAGTCATCTGCGAACTTCATTAGCCAGAGGCCTTCTGTGTTAGCCTGTACTTCAGAGAAGTAGATACCAAACAGGAGAGGTCCCAGGACAGAACCCTGTGGTACTCCACTTGTCACTGCTTTGATGTCAGATTTGGAGTCTGCATCTTTTACAGTGTAGGTTCTGTCAAGTGAGACAGTTGGAAACCCATCTTGTGACGTAGGGATTTATACCTAGTTTAGTGAGTTTAGCTATAATTCCACAATGCTGAGCGTAAGAGAGGACATTTGAGAATTCTATACAGTGCAACTTTTTTAAGACCAAACAATGTTGTGTCCTATTACTCATTTTGGGAGTAAGTTTGGCTATCTTATTGTGGCATTGTACCAGGTTGCTGAGTTGAGTGAATGTTTCTGAAAACAGGAGAGGCATATAATACACTAGATAATAGGTAGGCCATTGTTAACATTTTCCATGAATGTCCAGTCAGGTAGTTAGTGGCTCTGTAAAGGACCCCTAACTTTTGATGAGGTTTTTATTCCACACAAGATATGAGTATCAAACTTGAGATGGTCATTTATAGCAATACTTAGTAGTTTGCTAAGAGAGAATACTTCTAGTTAGGTATTGATGGAACAGAAGATTTTAAAGATATTTAAATTATGGTGTGACTTGGGAGTAAAGAATTAATCCAGTTTTGTTAGGATGCATAGTTGAGCATGATCAGAGGCAGAAGTGCTTGTTTTTTATGAAATGATTAAATAGCAGAGGGCTGAGAATGGATCCTTGAGAAACAATAACTGTCACTGGCAGGTATGAGAAGAAGGCATTGTGATATAAGACACATGGTATACAAATTAATACATTGCAAAGGATAAATTAATCTTATCTACAGACCTAGAATAGACAGCATTTATAGTAGCTCAGGATGTGAGACTGTTTTGAATGTCTTAGAGAGATATAGTAATATAGATAAGGCAACTGTAGCTTCATTTTTACTGAGGAAGGACAGTATCAGACAAAAGTTTCTGTGTGCATCATAGGGACAAAGGGCTTAAGGGATGGACCGGTAAATAAGAATAGATACTGGATATGCTAGAGGTCCAGGAGCGAGCTTTAGGCATTTGCCTGGTAGATTATCTGCAGCTGAGGTGGTGGGTTTTAGATTGCTGAGTAGTTTTAGTAGAGTTTCAGTTGGTACTGATTGAAAGGTAAAGGAATAACTGAAGGTTAAGATGCTGGAGTAGATTGAGTAAGAGAATGTCTGGGTAGTGATGTAACATGAGTAAGAGAATGTCTATGTAGTGATGTAACCTGAGTAAGAGAATGTCTGGGTAGTAATGTAACCTGAGTAAGAAAATGTCTGGGTAGTGATGTAACATGAGTAAGAGAATGTCTTGGTAGTGATGTAACCTGAGTAAGAGAATATCTGAGTAGTGATGTAACCTGAGTAAGAGAATGTCTGGGTAGTGATGTAACCTGAGTAAGAGAATGTCTGGGTAGTGATGTAACCTGAGTAAGAGAATGTCTGGGTAGTGATGTAACCTGAGTAAGAGAATGTCTGGGTAGTGATTTAACCTGAGTAAGAGAATGTCTGGGTAGTGATGTAACCTGAGTAAGAGAATATCTGAGTAGTGATGTAACCTGAGTAAGAGAATGTCTGGGTAGTGATGTAACCTGAGTAAGAGAATGTCTGGGTAGTGATGTAACCTGAGTAAGAGAATGTCTGGGTAGTGATGTAACCCGAGTAAGAGAATATCTGGGTAGTGATTTAACCTGAGTAAGAGAATATCTGGGTAGTGATTTAACCTGAGTAAGAGAATGTCTGGGTAGTGATGTAACCTGAGTAAGATAATGTCTGGGTAGTGATGTAACCTGAGTAAGAGAATATCTGAGTAGTGATGTAACCTGAGTAAGAGAATGTCTGGGTAGTGATGTAACCTGAGTAAGAGAATATCTGAGTAGTGATGTAACCTGAGTAAGAGAATGTCTGGGTAGTAATGTAACCTGAGTAAGAGAATGTCTGGGTAGCGATGTAACCTGAGTAAGAGAATGTCTGGGTAGTGATGTAACCTGAGTAAGAGAATGCCTGGGTAGTGATGTAACCTGAGTAAGAGAATATCTGAGTAGTGATGTAACTGGGATAAATTAAATGGGAGGTGAAACTGTAAACCATGTCAAGGTTTGTCATATTGAGTGGGGGTTAGGCTGAGCAATTTTGCCTACTTTAATTAGTTTGTTAATAGTTGACTAGAACATTCTAAGGTTGGAAATCTGAGAGTCTTGTAGCACAGTATTTTTTTTTCAGAATGGTACTTTTTTGACAGACTGCATAGTTGTTATATTGGGAATGTGGTTTAGGTTTTGTGAGGTCTTGTTGCATAATTTTCCTTCTTTCCTGTGTTAGTCAAGAGGCTGGATCTGATTTGATCCTTTTCCTTATAATGGGAGCACGTGCATTAAGAATGAATAAAAAGAGATTATTGAGTATTGTGATGACATTGACCTGATACAGTTATTTAAGAAAGAACCAATTACATTTCTTATGTGAACTTATGAAGGAGTTTTGGTTGAAGCTTGTTAGATTTCTAATGTAAATGATGCTGGTTTGTTTGAGATTTTTGTTCCAAAGATGTATGGCAAATGTGAGTTGGTGATCCCTTAAATAGTCTAGGAGGAAGCCTGTATGTCTTTTATTTAGCAGGCTAAACATGCATTTTACAATGTTTGGAGAGAGTGTGTGTGTCTGTGTGTGTGTGTGTGTGTGTGTGTGTGTGTGTGTGTGTGTGTGTGTGTGTGTGTGTGTGTGTGTGTGTGTGTGTGTGTTTGGTGTTATGCGATACTTCTTCCATGCTATGTGGATTCTGAATGGAAGTCATCAACCGAGTCTCCAACTGAACCTGGCATCACCTGAAATACAGTGGGAACATATGGGCATTGAGACATTTATACACATTGTTTTTGGGTATGTATATGCCTGACTAGCACAGTGCTTGCACTTACCAATGGCATTCTGGAAACTCTTAATGTAGGAAATGGTAATATAGATGACATGTATGCCACATGTGTGAATCATGGATACTCCCAGGGTGCTGTGCAAACACATTGGTCATTAACCTCAGTCCATTGTATACTACCTAGCAGCTGACAGAATGTGGCCTTTTCTGCTTTCATACTGCTGTCCATAGACACCAGGAAGGGACTTTATTACCATATATGCGCAATCTGTATCACCCAGATCTTTGTGAAGGCAAAAGCCACACATGGTGGTGGTGGTGGTTCTCTCCCTCATGATGTGTTGGAAAAATGGATATGCTTATCCACATATAGAAGTGGGATACTGAGGCGCATATTGAGTATTCTGCAGGCTGATGTGATATGCACGGTGTACCCTGCGTGTCTCTGGAAAGTCCCTTTAGCTAGTATACTACATGTTCCCTGATGTCCACTTGTACAGGACGTTTATATATTAGTCCCAATTCTCTTCATAGGTGATACACATCAGCCAATGGCCATACAATAGCTCTGTCCTCTCAAAAGTGGCCTGTCAGCTGCTGGTTGGGTGGCTGGTGCAAGTAATTTGCTGTACGGTTTCTGTACATTCCATCTGGTGCCACATTGTGTTACCAGATAAGAGGTAGCACTTTTACATGTTCCTAGCATCTTTGCTTTTTAGAATTTGACAAATTTCTGTGTGCTGTTATTCAACCAATATTTTGGTTGTCTGTATTTTTAGTAACTCAGCATTTGCTAAGATACCACATTCTCACTAATCAGATTCCCTTATTTTCCTACCATAAGATTAATCGCTGGAAAAATAAACAGTGGATCAGTGCAGTACAACAAAATCTATCCACATAAATTCTACACCTCATTCAAAGCTCAGATTAACATTGAGATCTGCTAGTTAGTATTTCTTAGCAATTGTTTTATTCATTTTCAAAAGCTAGGTCTCAAGATTCCTGTCTTTCTGTTAAGAAGGGTTCTGTGAATCTGAAAAAGAATTTCAGGAAATGGGTTTTAAATGTACTTACCTTCGCTGCTTCTCAACTCTAAATGTAAACAAAATGATAATGATAATCTGCCATAATGTTAGCACGCAGAAGGCAAAAACCTAATATTTAAATTATTGTTGCTCAGCCATCCAGTATGAGATGCATAATTATTCCTTCTAGCTGGCTGCTTTCCCTAGCATTAGTCATCATTTAAATGTCAACACATTTTAGGTGGGCAAAAAAATTGTCTTTATTCCATCCAAAATTAAATTATACCCATTGCAGGCTCAAACTTGCATAACTGTTTAATACTTGGTTAAACCACTTGATGGTCATACAGTTTGTCTGAAATTATGCATCGCCATAATACATTTAGGCTATGTATTAGGGGTTCTGTTTTACGAATATTGGTAGTTTCTTCTAATGAAACAGAATGTATTGTCTTATGAATCCATTCATTCAGTGGATAAATACATTTCTGTGTTTGCTATAGCAGACAAAAGCATTCCTTTTATTATGTAAAGCAACATATCTATGCTGTGACCAGAAACAAAATATTTTCTTAACCATAGGCTTTGGATGAAAGTCTGCAAATTTTCTGCAGTTCTAAAATACAAATCAGTCACTGACATTTAACCCTATTTAAATGATATACCTGATAATGAAATTGTAAGGCTTATTCATGAATTCATTTCCAATGCTTGTTTGTTTTTTTTTCAGGATTACAGAGAAACAAGAACTTGTCCTAGCAAACAATGAATGCAATGTAGAGAAGCAGTCCTGGATGTGTCACCTGTCATTTACAGGTTTTGAAGTTTAGGTTCTGTATAAAATATTTACCTTGTTAATGGAACGTCACTGTAATTCAAATCTCCATATTAGCCACAAACCATCATTCCAATATTTTTCAGAAATAAAGACTGTTCTGCATACTCCATCTACAATGAATATGAACTTAAAACCAAGAACTGCGTTATGCTACAGTTTCCTGAATCTTCTTAATGTTAACTATTACTCATTTCAGTAAAATTAAAAAAAAGTTTTTCTTTATAATAAAAAATATGTAAATCTTGCTAGTCCATGCTTACCACATCTTCATTATTTCTTCGACAGGAAAAAAGACAAGCTGACTTTTCTAAATAGCACTTTATGTTCCAAAATATGTTTCATTAAGATTCAGAGAATTATAAGTGCAAGCTTTATTTCAGAAATGCTTACTTACAAAATATATTTTTCCTATCTTAGCCTGTTTTTCTTCCTAGTCTGTTTCTCACTTGTCTTCTTTTGAGGATATATATTTGAAAAGAAAGTTCTTTATTTGTTGGCTTTGTTGAGTTCACATATTTTATTGAATCTATGGCATGAAATACTCAAATATTTCCAAGTGTTTTCCCTTTCACTTTCTGATTAACCATGATGCCTTTTAAGAAAAGATGATTGTTCTAAAACTGCAGTATTACTGAGAAATCTTTTGTGTAATTAATTATTCACATTTGTTTAAGGGTATCAGAAGTCGGTACTGAATGCTTAAATTCTTAATATTTTTCACTTACCAAACAGTAAGTCAACTGCAAGCTGTGGCCACTCACTGAATCCCCCAACAATGTAGATATCCTTCGGGGGGGGGGGGGTTAAATCAGGCTAATGATTGGTGTCAGAACCATGGCCTAAAACTAAATGTGAAGAAATGCATTATCATACCCTTCGGAAAATCAAATACCCCTGCTAACTACAACATTAACAACACAGCACTAAACGTAGACTCAGAGGTAAGGGATCTAGATACACAAATAGATGGTAACCTGAACTTTGACTGGCACGTGTATGCAGTGGTGAGGAGGTCTTTCTATGCAACACAGCTTATAAGTAAAAGTTTGGTATCCAGATCCAGGGAGATTATAGTCCCACTGTACACAGCTTTCATTAAACCAATAATCGAGTACAATGAACCATTTGGAATGTACTTGAGAGGCACTTACAACAGGGAGAGTGAGCTCACAGGTTCCTGACTAAGAAAAGTCAGGTTGTTAACAACATGTCCTATGCAGATAGACTGAAAGCCCTTTCCCTATACTCTGTCTCCTATCAACAGGTGACCTATGCCTGACATACAAGGCACTCAAAAATACAGCCTTGATGTAGCTACTACATATTTGCAAGACAACTAGTACAAGGACCACCCATTTTAAGGATCTAAATTTAGCCAGTGAATCAAAGAGAACATGCTGGACAGACAGATATGTGTCTCAGAGATTGCCCCATCTTTGGAATAGGCTTCCTATTTAAGTTAAGCAGAGTCTTTCCCTGGCCTTCTTCAAGACTAATCTGGATTGCTGGACGGGGAATCATAAATTCACACCTGGGGTGGTGCCTATGTCCATTATGGGCAGGGGTAATCTGTAAAATATGTAAAATACTCAAGACATAGGCACAAACCCATGCCATCCTCCTGTCCCTAGGGCCCATATACTAGGTCTAATCAGGTCATACTGGCTAGGCTTGTAAGGGCTCCTGAACTGTTATCCTAGTAATCTCCTATGAACATATGAAACTATGAAAATGCTCTTCACAGTTTGATCAGTCAACCCTATGAAGCTTGAACAGAATGAATATACTATTTTAAGAAGAAACAGTAGAACATGACATAAAATGATATCCTTTAGCAAAACATAAAACCAAATCTGCCCACCATTAAAGAAAATTAAGATGAGCCCCCTCCCCAGCATTATACATCACCGACAGTGAGTATTAGCTATTGCATAAGAGTGCAATAATCTCCAACTAGCCCTGGGGTATATTGGGATAAAGCCACAACTTCAGCACAGGTGGCCCAGGTTTGATTACAGTCCTGGGTGACTGGGCAGCAAGAGAATGGCTGGTCACTGCTATCTCTCCCATGCTTAAAGGAGGGATGCAGTTCTGTCTCACCACATGGGTGACACCTAGCTGGAGTGGTGCCAGAACCTATGAAGCCAGTGCTGTCTGAGTGTATTCACACTTGCAATCTGAAGGGATCTCTGTTGTGGGGACATGCCTCTATCAGAAGACAACAGCAGAGCTCCAAAAAAATCCTGATGGAGGAGAAGTTGTCACCAGAAGGAAAAGGTAAGTCACCCCACAGGACCAGTACACTAGCTCTATCTCCTGAAATTTACAAGAGAATGATGAGTTGATTGGGATTCCTAGGCAAGAATACCTCTTCCCTGGAGCAGCATTGCCAGGCTCCTGTCACTCAGGAATGATGGAGCTGATTAGGTGCAATTAGGAGCCATTGGGCAAGATCCAGTGGGGAGTGAAAAAAGTAGTATATAACACTAACTAGAAAAGTGTCCCAATTATCGTATCATGTAGACTTTACCCTAAAAACAAATTCCATCTCTAAATACTTATCTGAGCTATGTAGACTGGACAACTCTATACTGCCAAGCTAACTCTGTTCCAACAATCTCCTGTTTTATCAGTACCCTATCAAATATCCAAGAAAATCTTTACCCGTAACTCTTTACATTCAAGTGATGCCTCCAGGTGCATCTGCAGTTATCTCCTACTGATGCCTCTAGGTGTGAAATATTGCTTGTATATTTTCGCATCAATAATTTCAAAACCATGCTATGTACAAGGTTTTAAAAGGTTTCATCTTAAAGCTTACACAATGGCAAACTCAACTGCATTCATATTTGACCTCTGTCTAGTGCAGGTAAATAGATATTAATTGTTGTTTTATGATATTAATTTATATAGATACAATTTTCATATATTTCTAAATATCTCAACAACCAAGTAAAACAGACAGAACTCCTTAGCCTTAGCCTCATAGGAATGCTCTTAGCTAGATGAATAAAATGCACATGTAACTTTTGTGGTTGCTGAGATATTGTAAGTTGTTTGCAAAATACTACAAATGTAATAGTTTCTGTGTTTACCGTGACTTATAAAATTTGGTTTAAGACCTAGAACCTAAAATATTCTACTAGTTTGTGCTGAAGAGTTTGCCATTTTTACTTCTTTCATAACCACTATGCTTCCAGAGATATGAACATTTGTTTGAAATGTGAGGACATAGCTTGATTCTGTCAAAAGGTTTAAGCTCAGCCCGTTGGAAGTTACAGTGTAAATTTGCTGAGCTATATTGGAAAAATTAGTTAATATGCCACCAACGCAGAGGGCAAAAATGTCTTTGGCAAACAGAGGAGCTCAAACAAAAGATAAAGGAAAGAGGCAAGGTGTAGGAGGCCTGAAAACAAAACAAGTAGCCTTCTTCTCAATAAATTGTAAAAACTTAATTTGAGGGAAACACCATCATTTGTTTTAGAATCTACTTACAGAATAGAACTTTTCAAATATACTCCAGTGGTTTACTTTCTGAAAATAGTAAGCTCAACACCGGTAGGCCTCAAGGATATGTGTTAGGCCTACTGTTTATTTTCACTTTTTATTAATGATACATTTGTTCTTGGGTTAGGAGGTTGACATAATGGTTAAGGTGTTTACCTTACAGCTACAAGATGCAAAGTTTAATTCTCACATGGAGTAACTGGCTAGGGTTGAAATGGTTCACAAGGGTAGATAGCGTAGTACTAATCTATGAACCTAAATAATTATGTGCGGAGATAACAGTTTGTTACTGGAAACTAACAAACGTCATAATACACAGTCTAAATTCACCAATCTGTGCAACTGTCTTCGCAGAAATAAACATGTTATTTGGCTTCACCCAAGTTAATATGTTATTAACAGTGCAAAGACAAATGTTATGATGTTTTTAATTGCAAAGAAACTTCCATTACTACTTGTATAAACAATAAAAGACATTAAAAGAAATGTTATTCCTGATATTACTCAGCAGAAATTTCTAGGTGTAATATTAGACCCTCTGCTGAACTTAACTTTAGAAATAAATAATATCACCCAACAAAATGGGTTTTAATGCAGAACACACTGGACTGCACCAGTGGTTTTGTTCAACTCTCCAAAAGTTACGACAGTTGCATAACATCCAGGAGCCTCTGCATATCATCTTGCACATAGCTGTCAATTTCTTTGCTCAATAAACAAGGGCAATGCTAAAAGTAATGTGTAGAAAACCCATTATTGTTACTCATACATCTCAAGTGACCTCATTATGAGGAATGTTCCTCATTTTGAGTCTTAAAAAGTCCATGTTCCTCACTGTTACACATTTGAAGGGCATGTCACACATTCAGTGTGAAGAATTTTTCTAATTAATGTCACAGATAGGCAACATATATGCAAAGCAATAATGAAAAGCTTTTTACTTTTATCATATTTAGTGGCAGTAAAAGTTTGAGGTGATAAGAGAAAACACTAGACTTTGCTGAGCCACATCATTCGGTATTCTAGATTTGCACTTAAGCTTGGCCCATTGTTCTCCATTATTTCCACAAAATGATTGCACAGCTAAGATGTTATCATATCTCTCACTTTCTCTCCCTAACTGCACACATTACCATCACCAAAAAAGTCCTAATACGCGAGATGCAATGTGCATTACCTTTAATTATATTTAATTCTTCATAGAACACCCAAAAAATTCAATTTCTCAAAAAAAAAAATCAGCTCTGCCCTCCAAGCTGAACTCATTTGTTATTATTGCATCTTTTTAGAAAAAGGAGTAATTACTTCCTATTAACTATAGAGCCACTTTTTCTGCTAAATACCCTTATATATACAATTCTAACACTTGGCTATTGTCCACCCCTTAATAGAGGTCTTCAAATAAGGGGCCAAAGCTAGTCACTTATAAGTAACCATGAAAATTCACCCACACTTGTATGAATAAGAATTATTCTTCTGATCAACACTCATCTTCCAAATAAAGGATTTTCGGTACTTACGTATTATCGCAACCACATTTGCACCATGCGATAACTCTTCATGTTTGACTCAAAGTATGTCTGTTAACTGTAAAAGGTTGCTGTAAAGTGTTACTTGCTGTTGTGGGATATTGGTAATTGGTTAGGAAGAGGAATAAGGGGAATATTTCTGTTTGTATGTAGCGTCCTTTACCGATGGCAGGTCATGAATAATGCGATCAACATGCCTGCTCCTTGTCAATACGGTCAAGAATGATGGTTATTTTATTGCAGAACATGTTGTTGAATGTGTACTACTAAAAGTGGGAAACAAACTTCATTCAGCAAATGAAGTATGGGGGAAAATTTACACACGGCACTTGCAATCATGGCAATAAATTAAAGTTTGTACATTGCAACTGTAAGCAAGAAAGAGTACATTCACACACCTTCCCAGGATCAGAAACCCTGCATTCCTAGTTCTGATCTTACCAAACGTAAGCTACTGAGGAGTGTGCGGGGTGAGTTTTGGTCAGCAATAATCATGACAAGTACATTTGCCTGTAAGGAGTAGTAAGTAACACATTTCACAGGCTTTGAAAAGCGGCGCTTCTCTTGTTCAGACCATGGTGAGTTGGAATTTCTCGTAACATTTATGACTGTAACGCAGCAGTCATGTGTTTACTTCAGCCAAGGGCACTACCTGCAAACAGCAAATTTGCCATGTTTCCTGTTCGTATGTGCAGCACAGTGTGACCCAAAACTGGTTAACAGTTTACAGTACCCTTCTTCCATTAACAGACATAGTTTTGTGTAAAACAGTGTAAAGTATACCACCTCCAAAAAGTGGTTGCGATAATACGTAAGTACCAATACCGGATTTTCTTATTCAAAAGCACTGAGAACAAGTCTTCTCTATTTTAGCCTAAGAAAGAACAGATGACCATTTTTTTCTAGAACACTCATATGCCGAAGAAAGGATTTTCTTATTCAAAAGTACTGAGAACAAGTCTTCCCTATTTTAGCTTAAGATAGACCAGATAACTGTTTTTTTCTAGAACAGAGGAAAGCAACTCTAACCAAGAGCAAGCAGCATTCCAGAACCACCAAGGACCTAAATCCCAGCAAATCCCAACTGCCACCACCCCTAAGAAGTGAGAATCGTAAAGGATTTACAGTTACACCAACCTACAGGCAAGTTAACCTCAACATTGCATAGCTTTTTCCTCAACTCCCAACCTAACCATACTCATCACATCTGGGTTGGGCAGCACTCCTTTCTCGAACTTTATGACCAAGGTTTAAGCTAACCATTGAAGAAACAGCCTTCTCTAGAATAGGATCTTTCACGTGGAGCTATTTAATGAAATAAAAAGCTACAAAACCTTGGAATATTAGTTAGAAACCTTAAGCAATATCTAAAAATGAATCTAAATGCACCTGCTTTGTAGACACTGGCTAATTACTGCAGCACAGTCTTAGAATACGTACCCCATACTGGAGTACAATTACTTATAAGTCCATTGAAAGGAACTTACCTTCTGTGTGTACACATTGTAAATATTATAATAAGGACACTAATCTGTATATTTAGCATTGTTTTGATGCTGTCCTCTAATGTTTATAATTTTCTACTTGTATGTTCTCCTAACTTTATGCAATGTATACCTATGTCACTGTATCTTGCATAGTACAATGACTGTGAGTGAGCCATTGTACTATGCAAAACTTGCTATTATATCTACTGCTGTACATTTTTCCTGGGTCATGACTTGAAAATAGTCAGTAGACCAACTCATTTATCCAGTTATAAATAAATAAAATAAATAAATACTTTCCTACAAGTAGTTATGGTCTTTGTCTACCCCAAAGCAGTCCCAATCTTTGCAAGAAAAACACAGACCATAACAAACATCCAACTCTAAATATAAACTTAGACCTAAAAGTTTCCCTAATCACATAACCCAAAAAGCTGCTGGCTAACCTGAAGGCACAAAAAAAAAAAGCAATCTATTAAATGCCTTGACAATGGCTTCCCACAAAAACTCAACAAACTTCAAGTATAAGAAGTAATTAGTAAGCTAGTTATTTTATATCTCTTTTAAGGTTTGCTTTGTTGCTAGGATATTGATATGTCCCCAATTTCAATAAACTCCATGTAGGAATAGTGGTATTCTTACACGGAGTGAATGGTGTTCGTGTCCACATCCCCTTCTCAGCAGCGCACCTTTAATATTAATGAAGGCATGCTACTGAGATGGATCTGCAGACAAGAACACTGAATGAGTGTATGGGGCATGTTGCAGTAGTGCTCGCAGATCTGTAACATGCCCCTGCAATGTGAAAGTGCCATATGGCACTTTTTAAATGCGTTCAGTGTTTGTGGAATCTGAAAGCAAATGAATACAATGGAATTCAATGCAGGGGGTGTGAGACAGGAACTATAACACACCCCCTGCATTGTCAAAGTGCCGTACGGCACTTTACAGTAAAACTGTGTCCTCAGACACACACCTCTATCTCTCCCAGCAAGAAATCTGGATAAAGCCAAGAAATAAACATGAGACAAAGATCCCAAAATAGGGGAAATTAAAATATTGCACAGATAGACTTAGAAAGTTGATAGAATGACAGGTTGTGCATTACCAAATATTAATTATTAATAGTAATATAGCTAATTAAAGTGGTTGTATTATTTTTTCCCATTACAAGTGAAGTTTAAGCGTAGCTGAGCAGGTTTGCACGTCACAGCACTTTGCTCAGCATTACTTAAACATCTTATAGGAGCTAAATACAAATGTATAACTGAAATCTTCAATGGCAATTTAGTGTAGTGGTTAGAGTTCCAGCTTTGGGTGTAGTAGTTTACGGTTTGAGTACCAAGATAGGCCTTTTACATGGGAAAGTATTGTTAAAATTATTTTTTTTAAATGATGTAGTAATTGATATTTCTTAACCAGGGTAGTGTAGCTGGTTCAAAATTTCAGTGTCAGTGGATATATGATGTGAAATCCCCCATGTAAAAGCAAGTGTCCCCTACAGTACAGCCACACCCCAAGGTAGTATAATCAAAGCACATAGGGGGACGTCAATGTAAACTAAAATATATACACTTAATAATAATGCAACAATACTGTAATTAATGTGCAATACCTCATTTAAGTTTTTGTTTGTTATGAAAAATTTTGTTTTCACTTAGCTCAGGTCTGCTAAGCAGTATTAAGCCATGCTAAGCAATGCTTAAACATGAAATGTCTGAGCAAAACTTAGCAGTGCTCAGCTCTGCTTAGCTAGTTTGCACATTGCTTAGCATTTGCCACTTTAAGCACTGGTTAACTCAGCTTAGTGTGGCTGTGCACTGCTCAGCTTTGCTCAGCATTTTCAAAAATGGTCCACTGGTGGCAAAGGGTCAGAAAATAGCCTTATTTAAGCTCCACTTGTGAGAATACAAGCAGAACCTGTTAGAGTTTGACCACTGCATGAGATATGTCTAGAGTAAGAGAGGGAGCGTGCTTTTGGGCACACTGCTGGGACATCCTTGAGTCCAGGGTCATGCCTGGGCTCATGGTTAAGAACCATGACAATAAACTGCTGCAGGGCCAGTACCAGGGCTCCCAATACAAATGTAAGGCCTGGGACCATCTGGCATGCAACCTCACCAGTGCCACTGGAATCCCTTGAACTGGTGAGCAAGTGCGTCATCATTATGATGACCTGAAGCAGAGAAAGGGGTGATCTTGGCCCAATGGATCCAAGATGCTAGAGACCAGCATGCCCCAGAAGCTTGTAAGTATTTCACATGTTGCTTTATCAAATTGTATGATGAATGTCTGATAGAAGGTATGCATAATGGTGTGTTTTCTCCCCACAGCTGCAAAGGAAAGGGCTCATAACATAGAGGCCCATGCTGGATGCCTTGCTAGGATGCACCAACAGTGTGGTGAGTACAGATCTAACTTGCAGTATATAGTACAATAAATAGGAAAGTATAATTGTCTACTGCCATTAGGTAAAGTGTGTTCTGAGTGTACTGAATAAAATTGTGTTCTCAGACCAAGAGTGATACAACTGAGTAATGCCAGGTACTGTCTAATACAGAGAAAGGCAGCATGCAAGCTACTAGTGATGAAAGAAAGCCAATACTGTGCTAATACTGTGTAGGAATGAATATGGGAAGAAAGTACATTGGGATTTCTACTGTGAGAGTAATACATGAGATACAATCATCAACTACAGGATATGCAGTACAAATGAATTTAGAATTGGGAATTTAATAAACCACTGTGACATCTTGCCCATAATAAAATGTATTATTACAAACTGTTGTGTTTATTCTGGTCTATTGTTCAGGAAATACAAGTGTACAA